>NW_011495082.1:3378620-3385659 GCF_000754665.1 Bison bison bison
ATGTACTCTGTATAGAAGTTAAATAAGCAGGGTGACAATATACAGCCTTGACGAACTCCTTTTCCTATTTGGAACCTGTCTGTTGTTCCATGTCCAGTTCTATCTGTTGCTTTAGCTGCTTTAGGTATCTCATATAAGTGGAATCATACTGTATTTGTCCTTTGTGACTGGCTTATTTCACTTAGCACAATGTCTTCAAGGTTCATCCATATTGTAGCAACTGTCAGAATTTTAAGGCTGTATAATATTCCATTTTATCTATATACCATGCTGCTGCTGCTGCTAAGTCGCTTCAGTTGTGTCTGATTCTGTGCGACCCTAAAGATGGCAGCCCACCAGGCTCCCCGTCCCTGGGATTCTCCAGGCAAGAACACTGGAGTGGGTTGCCATTTCCTCCTCCAATGCATGAAAGTGAAAAGTGAAAGGGAAGTTGCTCAGTCGTGTCCGACTCTTCTCGACCCCATGGACTGTAGCCCACCAGGCTCCTCCGTCCATGGGATTTTCCAGGCAAGAGTACTGGAGTGGGTTGCCATTGCCTTCTCTGATATACCATACTTGACCATATTCTCAACAATATTTGTTAATTTCTATTTGTTTTTGTTTTTGATAATTTCCATCAATTTTATGTGCAGTGGTATGCCATTATAGTTTTGATTGACATTTTCCTAATGATTAGTGATGTTGAGCATCTTTTCATATGCTTATTGGCCATTTGTGTATCTTCTTTGGAGAAATGTCTATTCAAGTCCTTTCCCATTTTTAAATTGGGTTATTTTTTGTTGTCATTGAGTTGTAGGAGTTCTTTGTATATTCTGGATATCAATCCCTTATCAAATATATGATTCACAAATATTTTCTTGCATTGCGTATTGCCTTTTCATTCTGCTGATATTGTTTTTTGATGCAAAAGCATTTTTAATTTTAATGAAGTCAAACTTGTCTATTTTTCTTTTGTTGCCTGTGATTTGGGTGTAATATCCAAAAATCATTGCCAAAGTCATTGTCATCAGACTTTCTCCTATATTTTCTTTTAAGAGTTTTATAGTTTTGTTGTTGTTGCTAAGTCATGCCTGACTCTTTGAGACACCATGGACTGAAGCATACAAGGCCTCTCTGTCCCTTATTATCTCCTGGAGTTTGCCCAAGTTCCAGTACATTGAATTGGCAATGCCATCCAATCATCTCATCCTCTGTTGTCCACTTCTCCTTCTGCCTTCAGTCTTTCCCAGCATCAGCATCTTTTCCAGTAAGTCAGCTATTTGCATCAAATGGGCAAAGTATTGGAACTTCAACTTCAGTATCAGTCCTTCCAATGAGTATTCAGGGTTGATTTCCCTTAGGACTGACTGGTTTGATCTCCTTGCTGTCCGGGGGACTCTCAAGAGTCTTCTCCAGCACCACAGTTCAAAAGCATTATCTTTCTTGTTTAGGTCTTTGATTCATTTTGAATTAATTCTTTTATATTACATAAGGTCATCGGCTTCCTTGATAGCTCAGTTGGTAAAGAATCCACCTGCAGTGCAGAAGACCCTGGATCAAGCCCTGGGTTGGGAAGATCCGCTGGAGAAGGGATGGGCTACCCACTCCAGTATTATTGGGCTTCCCTTATGGCTCAGCTGGTAAAGTATCCATCTGCAATGTGGGAGACTTGAGTTTGATCCCTGGGTTGGGAAGATCCCCTGGAGAAGGGAAAGGCTACCCACTCCAGTATTCTGGCCTGGAGAATTCCATGGGTTGTATAGTCCATGGGGTTGCAAAGAGTTGGACATGACCGAAAGACTTTCACTTTCATGTAAGGTCAGGATCCAAATTCATTCTTTTGCAGCTGGATATCAGTTTTCCTAACATCATTTGTTGAAATGATGTCCTTTCCCCATTGAATGGTCTTGACACTTTTTGAAAATCATTTGACCATTTACAAGTGTTTATTTCTGGGCTCTCTATTTATGACAGTCACTTTTTCCTGCAAGTGAACAATACATTTTTTATTTCCATTAAAACTCAAGTTTTTATTTTTATTTTTTTTAATTTTATTTTATTTTTAAACTTTACATAATTGTATTAGTTTTGCCAAATATCAAAATGAATCCATCACAGGTATACATGAATAGCTAAGGTTCACAGCAAAATTGAAGGTGAGGTACAGAAATTTCCCATGTCCCCCTCGCCCCTGCTGCAACAGTTACTTTTTAATGAACTTTTTATTTGGGGATATTTTATAGAAAATAGGTTTACAGAAAAGTTAGACAGTGCAAAGAGTTTCTATATACCCATTATCTAGTTTTCCCCATTATTAACATTTTATATCACCATACTACCTTTTTTGAAATGAAGAAACCCCAACTAAACCCCATACTACTCAAATATCACCAGTTTTTCATTAATGTTCCAGGATCTAATGCAGAGTAACTCATTGCATCTGCTGACCATATTTCCTCAGTCTCCTCTGATCTGTGATAGTTTCTCAATCTTTCCTTGTTGTTCATGACCTTGAATGTCTTCAGGAGTACTATCCAGGCATTCTATTGAATATCCCCTCATCTGGGTTTGTCTGATGTTTTTATCATGATTATACTGGGATTGTAAGTTTTCTAAAGAATATTACAGAGGTGAAGTTCCCTTCTCATCTGCTACATCAAGAGGACACATAATACCCACATGGCATCACTGATGTTAATCTTCATTGCTTGTTAAAGTAGTTTTTTCAGGGTTTCTCCATTGTAAGCTTCCTATTTTTCCTATTCCATATTTCTGTTTATTAGAAGTGATCAATATTTACAGTCCATACTCAAGAGGAGGGGAACTCACTCCCAACTCCAGGAGTGTGTGCTCAGTCACTTTAGTCATGTCTGACTCTTTGGGATCCCATGGACTATAGCCCTCTGTTCATGGGATTCTCCAAGCAGGAATACTGAGTGGGCTGCCATGCCCTCCTCCAGGGGATCTTCCCAACCAGGGATCAAACCCACATCTCTTGTGTCTTCTGCATTGGCAGGCAAGTTCTTTACCACTCTTGCTATCTGGGAAGCCCCCAGCTCTGGGGGTAGGAGAATCTAAAGATACAGTTAGAATCCTTTAAGGATTTGTCTCTTCTTCCTATAAATAAATGATAAATGATATATTTATTTATATCAGTATGGACAGATGGATGGATATTTATTTTTTACTTTGGGTTGTAACCCAGTATCCATTATTTTTGTCTCAGCAAAGTTTTCCAGCTTTGGCTTTTGGGGCTGTTTCAGGGTGGCTTCTATGTCCTTGGGGCACATGCTCTAGTCCTTTATTTCTTGTGCTAGTACTACAAGACACTCCAGGGTTATGTTGTATTTTCCTTGCCCTAGCTCTGGAATCAGTCATATTTCCATTTCTCTAGTTACCTGAATTTTTTTTTTAACAGTGATATTTAAAAACCAAGAACTGACACAAATTAACTTTTCAGTGCTATATGTTTCTTTTTATTTCAAAATGACTTGTATTGGCTTTCTGTTTAGTTAATTAAAGGGAGTTTTGTTTTTTTTTTAATCAGTTTCCATATGCAAAGTTGAAGCTACCAATGTGGAATTAACCTGGAATGTGCTTTGTATTACTTTTCCAGTAGTGGTAATGGATTGTTAGTGATTCATCCATATCCTTTGGCTAGAGAAATAGAAGTGGAAACCTTGAATTCATCACACTAGCTTCTTAACAAAACCAAAGCCACGCAAGCAATATGATAAACATACATATCCAGTGGCTTTCTTAAACAAAGAGTTTACTTTACGATTCATCCACATTATAGAAAGTGTCTTAAATTTATGTATAATTCTTGGAAAATTCACCATCAAGGGAGTTCCAAATTTTCCAGAAAAACTTGCCATGAAGACAGATTCATAGAGAATGATTTCCCATTGGAGATTTTTAAACTTCTTTTTGTTGGAAAACATTGAATTGAGTGTTCTTTGTAAAATATAGCAGCTTAAGGGAAATTGAAAAAAAAATCTTTTCAATTGGTATCTTTTTTAAAGTCTTTGAAATACAGAAAGCTGTGAGTGTACATATCCTTTAGCTTTAGGAAAATTAGCCAATGATCCTTATTCAACATTAAGTTCATGTCTTAAACACAATTATTTTAAATGAAAATAGTAATAGTGTACTTTTTAGCAAATTTAGCAGTCTTTATTAATAAAAAGTTGAGAGAAATAAAAGGATCTTATGATATATGGGTGAATCTTTTTATCTAAAATATAGTACTCATTACTCATTAGTATATGTGATCTATTCTGTATACCTGTGAAATTCCACTTTAAATGATTTTTAGATTTTTAAAAAAAAAAACGAAACAAGAAATATGCTTAATTTTGGGATTACTTAATACTAAACACAGTAAATGAGAAGTTATGATTCTTATGTACTATACAAGTTCTGTATTCCTTGTTTTCTACATTTGCAGAATGAATGAAGACTTAATTTCTTCTTAATTATCAACAATCTATGTACACTATGTATTCTTCTAGCCCTGACTATAGAGCAGAATTTTTTTTTTATAGTTGGAGTCTTCAATCTAAAAAAAAAATCTAGCCAAATGATTTTGACTGAGACTGTCTAAAAATAAAATCCTGCCATGGTTACCATGGGTTTATCATCCCTCCTATGGACCACATTCAGCCCTTTTTTTTTTTGTGCACAGAATTCTCATTATTTGTCCCTCAGTCTGCACTGCTTTTTACATTGGACTTTTAAATATACACAGTTGCTTTCAATTGAGAGATTAAACAAGATATAAAGATGATTACATGGCATGTATATATCCATTGTGACTGCTACAGGTTTATTTGTATTTTTGTAACACAAAGGTGGCCTTGAGGATTGAATGCCGTATGTGCAACACTAACTAGCAAGTCCTCATACACTCCCTGTGTGCTTATCAGTTCATTATATACATTTTTTTGTCCTACAGGTACTTAAAAATTTGCCTTATCTTAGGAACATTCTCTATTACTCCCAGTTCTAAGCTCTGAGCAGCATGTGACCTAATTTTGCCTTGAATAAGTGAAACAAACAACTCCGCCTTCATTTAAGGTAATGGTTAATGTGAGTGTGGCTTATGTAACCAAGCCTGTCCTTGATTTCTAGATGTTTCTTGAGAACAGGATCAACAGATGCCCTCACTGGCCCTACATGAAACTTTCTGTAGAATAAAGCATATCTGTAAGCAGAAGTTTACTCCCAGCCTGTTTTCTCCTTTTTTTGGTTTATCTCTTTGTGCCTGTGCTGGGTCTTCGATGCTGTGCACACTTTCTCTAGCTGCAGTGAGCAGGGGTTACTCTTTGTCGTGGTGCCTGGGCTCTTGATGTGCAGATTTCAGTAAAACTGCAGTGCATGGCTCAGTAGCTTCGGCCTGTGGGCTCAGTAGCTGTGGCACTCAGGCTTGGTTGCTCTGCAGCATATGACATCTTCCCGGACCAGGGATCCAACCAGTGTCCCCTGCGTTGGCAGGCGGATTCCTTATCACTGGACCACCAGGGCAGTTTTCCTTTGTGTATTTTAAAAATCCTGTAACTATCTGAAATACACCAACTGATGTGCGGTCAAGGGTAACCTGAAGAAAATGGATTGAGATTACATTTGTGTTAAACTCCCTCGTGAGCTGTTGATTTTATTACTCTGTGTTGTTGTTAGCTATGGTGTTCTTCTGAACCCTAGTTGTGGTCAAAACATCAGCCAACAAATAATGAAAAACTTGGACAAATAACTCAGATAATTTTCTAATTAAGAATGAGATCCTCAAATCACTGTTTAATTGAGAAACTGGTAGGGTAAATAAAATCATTGCTTCTGTCCTATTGAAAACGCAGCGTGAATGAGAAAATGGTAATGACTTGTTAGCAAGAGGAATGCTTGTATAAAAACAAAACTAGCTGAAACAGATAAATGGAGAAATGGATTAATCACTATTATGCTGTACTTAATCTAAACCAGTAATGTTTAATTACTTAATTAAACCAGTAAGTAACCAGTATTACTACAATCTCATAGTAATACTATGGCAAATAAACCATTGACTAGGAGATCCATTATGGTCACTTGAACAGAACAGCTATAAGTATACTCTTAATTTTGATTCTGTTAATCTATGTAGACTATATTACTATGTTATGGAAAATTTCCTATTTGTACTAAAAAGTAACAACAACAGTTTCAGTGCTAGTCTTAACATAATTGTATTGTAATCAGCAGGGTTTTAAAAATTGTCTCAAAGGTTAATTTTGGTGACATCACATTATACTCACTCTTATTCTTATCAGTTATATTTAGTGGCAGATTGTAAGCTTTCCTTATTATCTTGTTAAATCAAGAGGTGAAAGCCTTTCAGTGCTTCTCTTTTTAAACATCTTTTATTAATGCTAATATGCCAGATGGGAGAAATTAAAATGGTTCTGTTCTTCATGATGCCACTACCCACAATTTTACCACATCATTTGCTGGTTAAGGAAGCATATGAAAATGATAGGTAGAGCACACAGTTGTAAAAGTTCAGAAATGATGGAATTCCTGTCTAAGAAAAACCTTTTTCTTTTTATTTGACTGGAAAAAATGCCATCACTCTCTGAACATACCAAAGGAACATTGACAAAGATAGAATTAATAACTTGTAATCCATATGCAGTGTAATATTTCCCGGTTACTCATGTTTACTTACTCTTAAATTTCAGACAGTAGCTGGCAAGATGATTATTCAAGAATAATCCCCTTTGGTCCATTGGCTTAGTTGTCCAGAGCAACTGCTGCTGCCACTGATAAGTCACGTCAGTCATGTCTGACTCTGTGCAACCCCATAGATGGCAGCCCACCGGGCTCCTCCGTCCCTGGGATTCTCCAGGCAAGAACACTGGAGTGTGTTGTCATTTCCCTCTCCAATGCATGAAAATTAAAAGTGAAAGTGAAGTAGCTCAGTCGTGTCTGACTCTTAGCGATCCCATGGACTGCAGCCCACCAGGCTCCTCTGTCTGTGGGAGTTCCCAGGCAAGAGTACTGGAGTGTGTTGCCACTGCCTTCTCCA
>NW_011495082.1:3385839-3388144 GCF_000754665.1 Bison bison bison
CTGATTCACTGGAAAAGACCCTGATGCTGGGAAAGATTGAGGGCAGGAGGAGAAGGGGACAACAGAGGATGAGATGGTTGGATGGCATCACCAACTCGATGGCCATGGGTTTGGGTAGACTCCGGGAGTAGGTGATGGACAGGGAAACCTGGCGTGCTGTGATTCATGGGGTCACAAAGAGTCGGACACGACTGAGTGACTGAACTGAACTGAACTGAAGGACAATTGCTTTACAGAATTTTGTTGTTTTATTTCAAACCTCAACATGAAATCAGCCATAGGTATATATATATATCCCCTCCCTTTTGAACCTCCCTTCATCTCCCTCCCCATCCCACTCCTCTAGGTTGATACAGAGCCCCTATTTGTGTTTCCTGAGCCATACGGCAAATTCCCATTGGTTATCTATTTTACATATGATAATGTAAGTTTCCATGTTACTCTTCCCATACATCTCACCCTCTCCTCCCCTCTCCCCATGTCCCTAAGTCTGTTCTTTATGTCTGTGTCTCCATTGTTGCCCTGCAAATAAATTCTTCAGTACCATTTTTCTAGATTCCATAAATATGCATTAGAATATGATATTTATCTTTCATTTTCTGACTTACTTCACTCTGTGTAATAGGTTCTAGTAGAAGAGTATTTTTAATTCTTCAATTTTCCATAGACACACCCAGATGAGCTTTGGACTCTAAGCAATTTACTGAGTTTCAATGGTTATTCCACCCTATCTTTAAGTTTTGAGAAGCAATATTGAGATGCACATAAACAGGTGTTTTTATTATAGAGATAAGCTTAAACTGATTCTAACTTTTACTTTAAATCATTTGAAACTTAAGTTTATAATATTTAATAATACCTGAATGCAATTTGAAACAAGTTACTGTCTGCTGCTAAGTTGCTTCAGTCGTGTCCAACTCTGTGCGACCCCACAGACGGAAACCCACCAGGGTCCCCTGTCCCTGGGATTCTCCAGGCAAGAACACTGAAGTGGGTTGCCATTTCCTTCTCCAATGCATGAAAGTGAAAAGTGAAAGGGAAGTTGCTCAGTCGTGTCCGACTCTTAGAGACCACATGGACTATAGCCTACCAGGCTCCTCCATCCCTGGGATTCTCCAGGCAAGAGTACTGGAGTGGGGTGCCATTGCCTTCTCCGAAGTTACTGTACCCATCCCCTAACTGATCAAGTCTTTCTGGTTGAAAACTCTAGGTTCAGGAGAGGTCCAAATCTTTTCTGTTCTTTAAGCGGGAAAAACCAAGATTGCTAATTTTATCATTGTTTTTAGTAGGATCCCCGGTATGAATTGAAGATGGGCACAGTATTTCTTCTTTGATTCTGCTCTTAAATCAGGAAGTGCTCTCTGTTTTCTTCTCTCCTGATTTTGATTTGAATACCTTGCTCTCTATGCATCTCTTCCCCAGTATATTTCCCATAGTCCAGATTTGTCCAGAGATTAAAGAGAAAATGCTATAAATTACTGGCCATATAGTTTATAAGTTGAAAATTGCATTGACCTTAGTTTGCCCAGGAGGTCTTAGACCTACAGCAGAAGAGCAGATGAAAGTCATTGTCAATTGTTGGGAACAGAGTAATGGGAAGTCAAAAGCACACCAATACTAGGGTCAAAATACCCATGTTTAAGGCCAGGATCTTAAAATTTATTAATGTGCCTGTATACAATGGAATATTACTGGGCCATAAAAGGAACAAAATTGTAGGATGTTAAAATTTATTAATATGCTTATATACAGTGGAATATTACTAATCTATAAAAAGGAATGAAACTGTAATTTTCAGAGACGTGGATGAACCTGGAGACTATTGCATAGAGTGAAATAAGTCAGAAAGAGGAAAACAAATATAATATCACTTATATGTGGAATCTGGAGCTTCCCAGGCTGTGCAGTGGTAAAGAATCCTCCTGTCAATGCTGCAGATGCGGGTTCAGTCCCTGGGTCAGGAAGATCTTATGGAGTAGGAAATGGCAACCCACACCAGTATTCTTGCTTGGAAATTTCTATGGACAGAAGAGCCTGGCAGGCTACAGTCCATGGGGTTAAAAAGGGTCAGACATGAGTGAGTGACTGAGTATGAACATATTTGTGGAATCTAGAAAAATGATGCAGATGAACTTATTTGCAAAGCAGAAATAGAGACAGATGTAGAGAATGGATGTATGGATCCTACTCCAGTACTCTTGCCTGGAAAATCCCATGGACGGAGGAGCCTGGTGGGCTGCAGTCCATGGGGTCGCTAAGAGTCGGACAGGACTGAGCGACTTCCCTTTCACTTTTCACTTTCATG
>NW_011495082.1:3388244-3399894 GCF_000754665.1 Bison bison bison
TTTCATGCTTTGGAGAAGGAAATGGCAACCCACTTCAGTGTTCTTGCCTGGAGAATCCCAGGGACAGGGGAGCCTGGTGGGCTGCTGTCTATGGGGTCACACAGAGTCAGACACGACTGGAGCGACTTAGCAGCAGCAGCAGGGGATGGAGAGGGGATGAATTGGGAGAAGGGATTGACATATTTCCTACTATGTATAAAACAGATAACTAATGAGAACCTGCTGTTGATTGACTATACCCAAGCCTTTGACTGTGTGCATCACAATGAACTGTGGAAAATTCTGAAGGAGATGGGAATACCAGACCACTTGACTTGCCTCTTGAGAAATCTGTATGCAGGTCAGGAAGCAATAGTTAGAACTGGACATGGAACAACAGACTGGTTCCAAATAGGAAAAGGAGTACATCAAGCCTATATTGTCACCCTGCTTATTTAACTTCTATGCAGAGTACATCATGAGAAATGCTGGGCTGAAAGAAGCACAAGCTGGAATCAAGATTGCTGGGAGAAATATCAATAACCTGAGATATGCAGATGACACCACCCTTATGGCAGAAAGTGAAGAGGAACTAAAAAGCCTCTTGATGAAAATGAAAGATGAGAGTGAAAAAGTTGGCTTAAAGCCCAACATTCAGAAAACTAAGATTGTGACATCTGGTCCCATCAGTTCATGGCAAATAGATGGGGAAACAGTGGCTGACTTTATTTTTGGGGGCTCTAAAATCACTGCAGATGGTGGTTGCAGCCATAAAATTAAAAGACACTTACTTTTTGGAAGGAAAGTTATGACCAGTCTAGACAGCATATTAAAAGAGACATTACTTTGTCTAGTCAAGGTTATGGTTTTTCCAGTAGTCATGTATGGATGTGAGAGTTGGACTATAAAGAAAGATGAGCACCGAAGAACTGATGCTTTTGAACTGTGGTGTTGGAGAAGACTCTTGAGAGTCCCTTGGACTGCAAGGAGATCCAACCAGTCCATCCTAAAGCAGATCAGCCCTGGGTGTTCATTGGAAAGACTGATGTTGAAGCTGAAGCTCCAATACTTTGGCCACCTGATGAGAGAACTGACTCACTGGAAAAAACCCTTATGCTGGGAATGATTGAGGGCAGGAGGAGAAGGGGACGACAGAGGATGAGATGGTTGGATGGCATCACCGACTCAATGGACGTGGGTTTGGGTAGACTCTGGGAGCTGGTGATGGACAGGGAGGCCTGGCGTGCTACGGTTCATGGGGTCACAAAGAGTCAGACACAACTGAGCAGCTGAACTGAACTGAAGTGTTTAGCACAGGGAACTCCATTCAGTGCTCTGCAGTGACCAAACTGGGAAGGAAATCCAAAAGAGAGGGGATATATGTGTACATATAAGCAGTTCCACTTTGCTGTACAGTAGAGTAGAAACTAACAAAATATTGTAAAGCAATTATACCCAGTAAAATTTTATGAAAAATCCTTTAAAAATTTATTAATGTGCCATCTCTAGTGTCCCTTAATTCCTCTGAGTTTCAGTTCTTTCCTGGGAGTCATTCAGTCATATCACATTACATCCATTTACTAAAACGTATATTTTCTTGAAGACAAATGATATGTCTGAAGCTTTGTTTTCTTTATAATTTTGTTGATGTTGATGTGGAAAATACATGAAATATAAAATATGTCACAAATTTATGATCACTTTGTGTCTATGGCTTATTTTGCAAAGACATAAAGATTTTTAATATTTCTTAAGGGTATAGTTATATTTTTGTATTTACTCTATTTTAATTCAATTTTCAGATTATTAAAGATATCAAGTTTGTTTACATAATTATATATTTATAAAGATAGCTAAAAAGTTTTTTAATCTATAAAGAAGACATATGTTTGGAATTCAGTTTTCCATCCAATTCTGGTACAAATTTATATCAAATGAAAAAAGCAAAAACAAAAATTACCTCACCACTACCGCCATCGTGACCACCACCACTACCACTACACTATAATGTCACACATTATAACATTGTCAGCTTCTTGCCCCAGCTGGGGAAGATTTATCCATGTTTTTCTCATATGCAGGTCTTTCAAACTACATATGGAATCTAATGAATATGGGAGTCCCTCGCCATTAATATAATTGAATGTTAAAGTAATAATGAAGTGTACGTAACTGCCAAAAGTTAAGATTTCAGTGTTAGAACGTCTGTAAGATATATTTGCGTTTTATAAATTGTTCCCAGCAATTTATATTTTCATGAAAACAACATACAGTTTGTTCAACTCTGGCCCCTGTAATTTTCAGGCTGTTTTCCCATTGCCACAGTCTGCTAAAAGGGAGAAATGTACACGACTGCTGGAACTGTAGTAAGATAGTAAGACAGAGCTGTAAAGCAGAGACTAATGGTGGGAGAGGCACCATGAAGGCAGGGTAGCTGACTTCATTTTTAATTAGGAAAAGGGCATTTCTCAAACACCAGACCAAATAAGAAACACATGATCAGTAAGAGCAGAGTGGCAAACCCTGGAACTGATAATAAGGTCGGAAAGTCCCAGATGTCAGAGAGCTCTTTTAGTCCTCTTGTCTTTTCTAAATCCATTAGAGTTACAAAAATTGCCTAAAAAGGGAATTATATTTCAGTTTCTGTAATTCATTTTCAAAAACAGCAAAAGAATATATTTGCTCCATAAAAACTGTATTAGTTGGCATTCGCTAGTGCCAACTCTGGTCTGCTAGCTATCCCAATCATCTTCCATGACTGTCCATGTTTTTATTTTAGGAGAATTCCAAAATCTGCTTGAAGGAGCCATGCTTAAAGATTTATCTCACAAACATCATTTTTTTTTTCATGCTGTTATAAAGGAGACTAAAGATTCATGAAATACTACTACATGTTTGAACTGGTTAGATAAGTTGTTAACGCAAGTCAAAAGCTTAATTAGAGAAGGAAAATTTGCCCCATATTTGCTGATTGTATTGCAAATTCTGGCTTGGTGTGAGACTGTAGGATATTAATATAAAACCATTCTTATTAATATAAAACCTTTCTTATTTATTGGGCTTCCCTTGTGGTTCAGCTGGTAAAGAATTTGCCTGCAATGCGGGAGGCCAGGGTTTGATCCCTGGTTGGAAAAATCCTCTGGAGAAGGGAGAGGCTACCCACTCCAGTATCCTGGCCTGGAGAATTCTTCCATGGACTGTATAGTCCATGTGGTTGCAAAGAGTCGAACATGACTGAGTGACTTTCACTTTCTTATTTATCAGACATAGTCAAAGAAGTTGGATTAAAAAAATAACTTGGAAGAAATTGACTGATAGATTTCTTCCAATGAGATCCTTGTCCAAAAAGACCTTCAACTTATCCGTAGAGAAGGTTCATTCAGTCATTGTATTGAGGGCCTGCCAGCCACTATGCAAAGGGTGGTGCTTTTATACTCCTCTTATTTTGCCCAAGTACATTCATCTTCTGTATACTTTGGTGACAAGGAATTTATCAATGTCAAGGAAAATACTCAGAGCGAGGAGTCTGTGCATTGTGACTTTGTTTAGATCTGGTAGCATCCAGATCCATGCAGATAACCTAACACCTGATCAAAAAGCTTGTCAGATGACCATTTTTTGCTTTTGGAATGTTTAAAACGTTTTCCATAATAAATAATGATTCTTAAAGATTATGGAAATGTAGTGACAAGCATTTATGTAACATGCTACACATAACTCCTTAGATACTTTCACTGCAGTCAGTTGAGTTATACCAGCATGTGCATTCTTACCTGTGTGCAGAGAAATAAACAGGGTTCTGACACCCTCAGAGGAAGGAAATGAGTATTCCGAGATTGCATGTGTAGTAAATGATAGATCGAAGACTCAAAACTGGGAGCTCTGGGTCAAAAGTCTGTGCTCACTATTGCCCATACTATTGCCTTTCCTTCCAAACACAATAAGCAAAGAAACAGTACATCAACAACTTAAGATTTAGCTTATTTTATCAAGAAGGAGAAAGTATAGTACAAGTCTTAGAAGACTAAGACATTTCAATATCTAAAAATTGAATGGGCTAGACTCACTTCAGTATGTCTGAATGTATTCTGGGTCTTCTTTGGAAGGGATACTTTGATTGTGAGGGCAGGGAATACTCTACTCTTGTTTTAAAAAGTCTTTAGAGGTTTGTGATTAATTTTGTGCCACAAGCACATTAAATTGGCAGGCAAACAATCAGTGTGGTTCTCATTACACCAAATTAAAAGTGGAAACCACTTAAAAGTAAATATGTTAATATCAGAATAAGTAGATTGGTTTTATATATTTATATCAACTATTCATTGATTGTTTTCACTTACCAGGTCCATGTTATAACTGAACATGGATATGATACTGAGGAAGTCACTGATTTCCTGAATGGAAGTCTTTCATAGACCTGAGTTTAACACTGCAATTGCCCATTCTTGAGTTATCTAAGGAGCCACCTTACCAGGGCAGTACATGTTCTTCCAGAGTAAACGGTGGAACGAAAAGCACAGTCTCCTTGTTAGAAAAAGGGTAAGGCAGGCAGTTTCCTGTATAGACTCTCTCAGTTTCTCTGAGTGACCTTGTCTTACTGCAAAAAAAGATTGTAGCACACCCAGGATAGAATCAAAACTTCTCTCAGACCATTTCCTTCTTCAGTTTCAAGTATTAAATATATGCATAATTTCAAATAAGTCACCATGTGCATTTATATTTTCAGATGCCCTCTGTATTGAATGGCTTTTATGTTAAGGACAGACCCAGACAAACAAATGGAGTTCAGAGTTTAGAATTCTGACTGTGACAATACGTGTGATTTAGCTTGCTGCAAGTTAAAAAGACAAGTCTTAATTAAGATAAAAATAGTAAAGTGCCTAAATATTGAACACATGTATGAGAATATATTGAATCAATGACTAATATATGGTTTTGAAATGTGGATAAATGTTTAAAATTTTTCTTCAGTTAAAGCCTGCAAAAGATATAACCTATAAATACAACTGTTGGAACTGGCTTTATTTTTGTTACTATGAATATGATGTATTTTATGTGCTGCTAATAGTTAATTCTGCCAACTGCATTCACATGGTGAACCAAATCCAGATTTTCAAATAGTGGGCAGTACAGTAGATGCTGCTCACCCCACTGCTGGGTGAGGAGGGGTGGTACAGATCAGAAAGGAGGCTGGCTTGCTTTTCCTCCTCTTTTTCCTTCCTTTTTTCCTTCCCTCTGTGTTCTCTTCTTCCTTATCTTCTTTATTTTTTTCTTTCAAAAACCATTTATTGAACCCTTTGCATGATTTATGTACTTTGCCAGAACTTGGGGATAAAATGGTGAGTAAGATACCTATATTATGCCTTTTTAGAACTTTCAGACAATGAAAAAAAATCAAACTTGTAAACTGGCAATTACAGTTCAATGTAATAGATTCTCTATTGGGAAGTGATTCTGCGGGGTCTCCTAACCAATATATTGAAGGAAGGAGAGGCCTCCTCGAAGCAGATCTCAACAGAGGACTAATTCATCATTTACTCCTCTTCTTTAGGAGTTTCTCACTTTATGCAAAATTAAGATGTTACTCAAATCTTTTCAACCTTCAGTTTTCTTTTTCATTGTATCCTTGAACATGCCTTAGACTTTAGTCTATCTTTACTAATCAGTCTCCACCTCTGATCTTAATTCTCATCCTCCACTTGTGTAGTATTTATTTCTGCCTATTTTGTAATATTATAGATTATTGTTTCCATGCCTTTTTCCAGCCAAGAAGGCAAGAATGATCTTATCTTCCTTCTCAATCCTCCACTTAATGAATTCTATGCCCTGTAATAACCCAGAGTGTGTTGTGTCTAGAATAGAAGTCTCTGATGGAACTGAAGTAATTTATGCATTTTTAAAATTCATTTACTTAAAGAATTGATGAATTATCTACTGTGTGCAGGAAAAAGAGAACAAAAGTGAACATCCATCATGAATAAACACTTCCAATAGTAGAGATCAGACATATTTCCAAATAGGCTCAGTTAAAAGAGTTAGCTTAGGCATCAATTCTTCTGTTCAGTGAGTGTTTATGAATGCCTACTATGTGCCAATCCCTGTTGTCATAGAGCTTACATTTTAAGTGGGGGAGCTTATTTAACTTATATGCAGAATACATCATGAGAAACGCTGGGCTGGAAGAAGCACAAGCTGGAATCAAGATTGCTGGGAGAAATATCAATAACCTCAGATATGCAGATGACACCACCCTTATGGCAGAGAGTGAAGAGGAACTAAAAAGCCTCTTGATGTAAGTGAAAGGAGAGTGAAGAAATTGGCTTAAAGCTCAACATTCAGAAAATGAAGATTATGGCATCTGGTCCCATCACTTCATGGCAAATATGGGGAAACAGTGGAAACAGTGTCAGACTTTATTTTTTTGGGGCTCCAAGACCACTGCAGATGGTGACTGCAACCATGAAATTAAAAGACGCTTACTCCTTGGAAGGAAAGTTATGACCAATCTAGAGAGCATATTCAAAAGCAGAGACATTACTTTGCCAACAAAGGTCTGTCTAGTCAAGGCTATGGTTTTTCCAGTGGTTGTGTATGGATGCGAGAGTTGGACTGTGAAGAAAGCTGAGCACCGAAGAATTGATGCTTTTAAACTGTGGTGTTGGAGAAGACTCTTCAGAGTCCCTTGGACTACAAGGAGATCCGAACCAGTCATTCTGAAGGAGATCAGCCCTGGGTGTTCTTTGGAAGGAATGATGCTAAAGCTGAAACTCCAGTACTTTGGCCACCTTATGCGAAGAGTTGACTCATTGGAAAAGAGTCTGAATGCTGGGAGGGATTGGGGGCAAGAGGAGAAGGGGACGACAGAGGATGAGATGGCTGGATGGCATCACGGACTCGATGGATGTGAGTTTGAGTGAACTCCGGGAGTTGGTGATGGACAGGGAGGCCTGGTGTGCTGCAATTCATGGGGGTCGCAAAGAGTCATGTCCACATGACTGAGTGACTGAACTGAACTGAACTGACTGACAAGTAAACAAATGAATGTGATTTCAGATAATGATAAAAATCCTGATAAACAATAAAATCAAGTAATGGAGTAGAAGATACGTGAAAGGATTCTGACAGATTGAGGCATCAGGGAGGGCCTTTATGAATAGGTGTCATTTGAAGTGAGATGAGCAGTGAAGAAAGAGCCAGTCATGGAATGATCAGAGAAGGGAACCCTAAGTGAAGGTGACAGCAAGTACAAGAAATGCGTTTGACCTCTTTGAGGAAAGTAAGAAAATACAGTTAGGCTGATGATCAGTATCCAGGGAAGGAGTGGTTTGAAAGTTAAGTTGAAGCAGAAGGAAGGGGTCAGATCATTATCACATCTTGTAGGTCATTGTAAGGAGTCTGAGTTTTATTTTAAATGTAATGAATGTATGGCTATGGTCTTTTTCTTCCTGTCCCAAGGAATCTTCATTTGCTCCAGAAAAGTGTCCGGGTCCGGCTTAGAGACAGTATGACCCATGGAGACCAAGTTCCTATAGTTCTCTAACATTACATCCAAACTATTATATATAGAATGGATGAACAACAAGGTTGTGTATATCTCAGGAAACTATATTCAGTATCCTGTGATAAATCATAACGGCAAAGAATCTGAAGGGAAGTGTGTGTGTGTGTGTGTGTGTGTATGACTGAATCACTTTGCTGTGCAGCAATTAACACAACATTGTAAATCAGCTATACTTCAATAAAAAGAAAATAACTTGCTACAAAGACAGCCACAAAAATAAATGTCAAGAGAAATCACTAAAAGAACTTTAAACACATGAGCAGCAAGATATGATTGACACATTAAAGAGAAAGCTCCACATTCTCTGTGATAAAAATGAGTTTTAGGGAGAGGAAGATGGAGGCAGGGAGCCCTGGTTGGCGGCTGTTACATGGCCCGTGAAAATGATGATAGAGCTTTGAACAGAAAGAGGTGGGAGAGAAAACAGGGTAATAGAAAAACTGGAGATGTACCAGGGAGGTAGATGTCTCAGGAACTCCTGATGGACTAAGTAACAAAAAGTAAATAATAGATGAATTCAGCCATGGCTCTTGATGTCATTATCAATAACCTCAGATATGCAGATGACACCACCCTTATGGCAGAGAGTGAAGAGGAACTCAAAAGCCTCTTGATGAAAGTGAAAGAGGAGAGTGAAAAAGTTGGCTTAAAGCTCAACATGCAGAAAACAAAGATCATGGCATCCGGTCCCACGACTTCATGGGAAATAGATGGGGAAACAGTGGAAACAGTGTCAGACTTTATTTTTCTGGGCTCCAAAATCACTACAGATGGTGACTGCAGCCATGAAATTAAAAGACACTTACTCCTTGGAAGAAAAGTTATGACCAATCTAGAGAGCATATTCAAAAGCAGAGACATTACTTTGCCAACAAAGGTCTGTCTAGTCAAGGCTATGGTTTTTCCAGTGGTTGTGTATGGATGCGAGAGTTGGACTGTGAAGAAGGCTGAGCGCCAAAGAATTGATGCTTTTGAACTGTGGCGTTGGAGAAGACTCTTGAGAGTCCCTTGGACTGCAAGGAGATCCAACCAGTCCATTTTGAAAGAGATCAGCCCTGGGATTTCTTTGGAAGGAATGATGCTGAAGCTGAAACTCCAGTACTTTGGCCACCTCATGGGAAGAGTTGACTCATTGGAAAAGACTCTGATGCTGGGAGGGATTGGGGGCAGGAGGAGAAGGGGATGACAGAGGATGAGATGGCCGGATGGCATCACTGACTCGATGGACGTGAGTCTGAGTGAACTCCAAGAGTTGGTGATGGACAGGGAGGCCTGGCGTGCTGCGATTCATGGGGTCGCAAAGAGTCAGACATGACTGAGCGACTGATCTGATCTGATCTGATCTAGACACTGAGGGGTGGAGGCAAAACTGGGTTCCCCAGTATAACAGTTCATGGTATGAAACCTTAGAGATCTTAGGATGAGCCTTTTCACTGTTTCAGTACACCTCAGAGGAAATCTCTATTTACCCTTGCTAAAGCTATGGAGAATAATTAGAGTCTTTGTTTTTGCCAACTTAGTACTGTAAGACAACTCATACTTAATTAACTTATTTAGTGTAATTTGTGCCATAAAGTAGCTCTCTCAAAACATAGATCCCTTGATGGAGAATATTTAAATATTGATATCCCTGGTAGATTTTTGGATATTTATGTAATTGCGACCCCATGGACCCACCAGGCTCCAATGTTCATGGAATTTTCCAGGCAAGAATACTGGAGTGGGTTGTCATTTCCTGTTCCAGAGGATCTTCCCGGCCAAGGGATTGGACCCATGTCTATTATGTACCCTCGATGGACAGGTGGATTCCTTACCTACTGTTCCACCTGGGAACCCACCTTACCTGATTTGCTTTCCAGTAACTCTTCACTCTGTTAGCCTTTGTGTAAAGTAGCAAGGAATGCCAGTGACTCTAAATTAATCATGTGTGGAGTTTTCTCAGAAGTCCAAAACAATAGCTTTGATAAAATAATATATTATCATCCACATTCCAGTTTTCAGTATTAAATCTAAAAGTTTCTTTTAAAAATAGCCCTTTAAAAAGTACAAATGACCCTTTACCAGAGAATCAATAATAATTCTATGCAGTATATTGAAATGTGTGTTACCTCCCATCAAAATTAGTGTACCACTTCTAAAGTCTCACATATACATATATATAAGTATATATTTAATAAAAATCTATTTTCAGTGGTGTGAGAATTACTAGGGGAGTGAATAGAACAACACTTGGTCTGAAGTGGTAATGAAGATTGACACTGAATTCTACTGCACTGGCAGCTCTGTCATGAATTTACTATTTGATTCTATTCAAGTCATTTGAATTCTCTTTCTTTAATTTCACACCTGCAAAATGGTGCAGCAAGAAAGTCTTGATGAAATAGGACAAATATTAGATCACACAAAACAGATAAAAAGGGAATGAACAACCTTGAATGCTAAATTAGAACTTTATATTAACGATTAAGCAGTGAAACTGGAAACAAAGCCTTGTATTTTCTTTAAACATATTTCTCAGTCACTGTATTGATTTTTTAATATTTATTTTATATTTGTTGACTGCTGACTATGTCAGGTGTTGGTGGTACGAAAATTATTTTATTAAATTTTATGTAAAGAACACTCAGTTTTGCTGGGGGAATTTTCTTTTCTACTGAAAGGGATAATTTTATCCACATCCATTGACTTTTTACTTTGTCTTGGTCTTCTGCTATGATACTTTTTATGTACTATTTGAGTGATCCAGAAACTTTTAATATAAGTATATGTGTATATGTGAATATATGTGAGTCGGTAGCTTTTCGAATTTTTACACAGCTAAGAAAATAATTTTTATTATTCTTTAAATGAAGCAAAGAAATCATTATTAATGTATATACAGTGTTAGAATATTGACAGCTATACTGCCTTTGAAGTAGATTTCTTTTCGTACATAAAGAAAAAAAGACTGTTTTGCAAACGTTTGTTGGAGATGTGGGTTTTTTCTTGTCTGTTTGAAAAGGAAGGGTTCATGTTTGTGTAGACTGTCCTTAATATGTAGTGATCTTGTGGGTGCACGGGGGGACCTTATTTAGAAAGCCTGTAGTTTGATAATCATTTTTATTCGGTTTACTTGGATTCCTTTTAACACATACTTCCATCATGGAATGCATTTCATCTAATGTGAGTGATAGGAAATATAAACTGACAAAACTAGGAACTTGTTCATAAGGAAGCCAGGGCCTAGTCGATTATGGCCTTGGTCGTAGTACTGAATTCAGAGAGGAATGCAGAGTCCATCAGTTCAGAGCATGACTACCTAATAGAGGGATTTTCATCTTAAGACTTGCTCCCTTTGTCAAAACTGATGCAAAAATCATACATAACAACTTTGCATTTATATGGTGCTTTACTTTTAAACAGCAATATTTCGTATCACAAACATATATTGTGATCCTACAGTAATTGGGTTGTAAAGAAAAAAGGCACAATACCTATGCAGTGAAAGAATGAATAATATAGTGGGAAATAGGCATATATAATTAGGTTAAATTACAATAACCCGTTATGAATTTTAGAAAATAATTTTGAATAGGGAAGAGGAAGAGGAAATATGCTGATATTTTTATC
Organism: Bison bison bison; assembly: GCF_000754665.1. Taxonomy (NCBI): domain Eukaryota; kingdom Metazoa; phylum Chordata; class Mammalia; order Artiodactyla; family Bovidae; genus Bison; species Bison bison. The sequence goes on from NW_011495082.1 coordinate 3,399,394, forward strand.
TTGTTTGAGCCCTCTGGTAATTCCTTGTGATCAATAAGGAAAGCTATCTGCCTCTGACCAATGGGGAAACAGCTTAACTTCTCTGGTGGGTGAAGGGCTTGTTAGTTTAGTTGGAGTCTTCTGATTCCTCAGCTGGTGCTCCTTACACAGCATAGTATTCTGGCAGAAGATTGCACTGCTTCTCTCACTAATATGTGGTTGGTGCAAAGAAGATGTTAGTTGACAAAAGTTGGCGTGTTAGGAGCTTCCTCTGATGTGAATTCAAATCACATTTTGGAAGGCACTTTTCAGGCAGTCTCCAAATAAGGCATCCTTGGGTTTTTGCCTTTTTATTAGAAAGGAACAGTGGTTTTCTGTACAGAAACTTAATGAGGTTTTATTCATATTTAAATATTTGAACAATTGTATTTGCTTATATGGTAAAAGCAAATCTGAAGCATGTGGCTTTTTGGCCAAAACACAGAACAATAAAAAAAAAAAAAAAAACTGGTTCAGTCTAAA
>NW_011495082.1:3399994-3436125 GCF_000754665.1 Bison bison bison
ATAAAAAAAAAAAAAAAATCCTGGTTCAGTCAGACCATAGTTAGATTCAGTAAAGAAGATAACTGGCAAGGCTAGTTTCTGCTTTTCTAGAAAAAAACAGCAGATTTTGATAATTTTCTAATTTTTGTAATAATTCTTGTTGCCTCATAAAGTTGAAAATGAGTTTTCTCATTTAGTATTCTTAAAAGAGCATTTAGGATTAGGTTCCCACCTCCTGAAACAGCAGAATGAGTATGAATGAACTTAAATTACACAGTGATAACTATTATATGAACCATGTTGGAAACCTCTTGGGTACTGGCAGCCCATACAACCCAAATTATGGAGAATAAAGATTTATTTCTAAGCTACTCTCTGATAAACTTTGAGAGTGTGAAAAGGAAGACAATTGTTTTAGTCTTTTCTATATTGATTATGTTGCAGGTCTAATTGAATCAGATAGACATAATATATACATAAGGAGCTGAACTACTGGGATAATGCAGTTAGATTTTGTTGCAAACTCTGATCTAATTAAGGATTTGTTAACTCTTGTATAATACAACTGCTATTATCAAGGACTTTTAACTAAGTATTAAAAATCACTGTCAGCTGCAACTTGCCATTTGTGATCTCAGCTAGGAAGCAGTTTCCTTTTTACAATTTTTTTTTAAGTCTTTCTCTGTAAGCTTTGTAAGTACTTTTCCTTTGATAAAAAGTCTCAGGCATGTGTCTCACTTACGAAGTGGAAAATTCCTGATACATGAGAAGTAAAAGAGGAAATAGTTCATTTCTACATTTAGTGTCCTTTCTCATGAAGTAGAAGACTCCTTTGTTAAAAGAGGAACTCATCCTTGTTCTCAGAGGCTAAATAATACGTGTATAAAGAACACACTGAAAACCTACCCGATTATTTCTTAATTCTACCTCAATGCTATCTGTTTTTGTCGCATATTCTCCTATACATTTCCATGTATTTGTATAAACACATCTTTTTTCACCACATTTTTGAGAGTCAGCTTTATAGTTATGTCTTCTAAACTGCATTCCAGTAGTGGGGTTGGATTTTTTTTTTTTTTCCGTGAAGACTGATAGATGTCTCAGTGAGCAGTGCTCATTCTTCAGCCTTTTCTTTGAGAAATTACCTCCATACATATACATCATGAATTTAGTGTCAAGTAATAAAAATAATGGCCTGCCATCCTGTATTATTTACCCTCAAATAACTTCCAGCAAATCCACTCACATTCCCACCACTTCTTTGTGTCCTGACAGAAGAAATCCTGAAGGCCAGTGTGGGCCCATGGTGAATGCACAGTAACCCTATCACCAATGAACTGGTTGTGAATCCTCCATTCTCTTGTAGAGGAAAATAGCTGAGACTCACTGCTGCCTTCATTTTAGCTTCAATGGTTTCTCCTGAACCCACGTTTCCCAAAATAATACTCATTGAATGTTTTGATGACTAGATAGAAATCTTTTCTAGATTCTCCTCCCTACTCTTGGTAGGAAAATGTAGGTGTTACAGAATCCAGTGAGCACAGCTAGAACAGTTTTGCTGAAGGAGACACATGTCGGATGAACCCATCACTTCAGATTTTTCAGCGTTTAAGTTAGTGACGCTGGAATAAATAGCAAGAGAAATAATGATACTGACCTCAACAGGTAAATGGTAATTGCTTTGGTCTTCATGATTCATTCATTTTATGGTTAATTTATTGTATTTTTTTTCTTGCTGCATGACAAACATTTTATCCTTATTCCTACACGTGAACATTGAAAGACTCGGAAGTAGTCTCGTATATTCATGATTCGCACAGTGAGATATGCTCAATAATACATCAAAATTCTTAAGTTTTGGACAAACAACTTTGGAATTAGGATATTGGGTAGCATATTAAAGCCCCAGTGACTCAATTCCTTTCTTACCATTTTGATAGCCTTTCACTACTAGTTAACTTAGAATAGATGGGAAAACCTAAAAAAGAGGAAGTTGTGTGGGGTCAATCTGGCTAACAGTCAGCAGAGATCATTAAGTTTTATTGAAGTAGTTTATTTAGCTAGGGGAATCCAGCTGTCTTTCTCCCACCTTTGTTCCTCATTTGTTTCTGACATTCAAATATGTGTTGAATAGGTGAAACCTCTATTTTCACCCTTGTTGAATCATCTCAGAAATTTTCAACTTTACTAAGGATGAGACAGGCTTTTGGCCTAAACAACTTGACTACATTTAGACATATTTGGAATAAGCACTAGTAATTTAATCCGTAGATGACTAGGAAATATCTGTTTGTGTGACCACATAAAGAACTTTCCAAACTACTCAATACGCAACTGAGCTGAATACTTAATAGAGCCTTTTCAAGCTATGGGTTGGGGGAATGGGTATAGTAAGGGAAAGGGATTAAGGTATATAAATTTCTAGTTATAAAATAAATATACAGTGTAGGGAACATAGTCAATGATATTGTAGTAACTTTGTATGGTAACTAGACTTTTCCTAATAATCGTTTTGTAATGTGTAAAAACATCGGGAAATTCACGGTGTTAGGACTCCATGCTTTCACTGTCAACAGCTCAGGTTCAATCCCTGGTCATGGAACTAGGCTTCTGAAAGCTGTGCAGAGCAAACAGACAGACAACACTGAATTACTATGTTGTGTACCTGAAGCTAATATAATATTGGAAGTCAATTATACATCAATAGTTTTTAAATTAATGGGTCAGGGCATTACGTCAACTGGTCCTTCTTTATCCTTAGTGTTGATGAATATGAATTTTATAGAAGTGTCTACCTACACGCTGCATTTCAACTAAATTTTCTGCAATCTTTTATTAGGTGCTCAACTAAAAGCTTAATTTAAATAGATTTGATGTTTGTGATACATGTTGGTTGAGCTACTTAGAAATATAGGAGCCTGAGTTGTTCATGGGTATAAATAAAACTTCCTTGTGGTCAAATGTTAATGTAATGTAGGTACAAACAAAGATAGTGTGGTATGGACATGGGAGGAAAGAAATCTATGTAGGATACCATGTTCTTCCTCTTTGAAATACGTGTTGCTCTAAATAGACACTTCCCAAATTCTTTAACATGTTCAAATTTGAGTATGGATTAACCTTATATTGACAAATTTTAACAAAAAATTGAAAATAAATTATATGCATCTTTTCTTTCCTTACTTTGTAGAGAAGGACATACTGAAAGAATGTTATCAAGACATTGCTTTTCACATACACTCATTAGTAATTCAAAGATTTAGTAGCTGATGGTGATGTTAGTGTAATTAGCAGGGGAAAAAAATGGAAGAAATGCATGTTGCTATAGCAATATGTTCATCATGAATGATCTACAGCATAAACACCCAGATTAATTTACAAGATGCCAGGTAGAAAGCTGCATGGCTGACTAGGCTACTCTCAGATGCCACAGTATTTGTTTTTATTAAGTGTAAACATTACAGTGGAGCTTTCAAGGTATGTGTGCTTGTCACTGTCAATCACACAGGGGTTGCATTCCCAAAGAGTTTTCAATTCACTTTAAATTTTTAACAGAGGAAGAGAAACATATTTTTTTTCAGAGAATTAAAAAAAATATGTACCAGCACAGATGACATTTTGACACTGAAACAAGCTAACAGTCTCCTTGTTCATGGGCAGAGTATGTTTCTGTTTCATGTGATCACTTGCTTTTGATACCAGAGGTATGGGAGTTTTAATGTGCAGGCAGATTTAAAAATACCGACATTGGAAGCCATGGTGTCAGGAAACCTCTTAAGAAAGCACTTGTGGATATGACCATAAGCCGGATGACATTTTAGCCCACCATAGTTTAGGGTTATTACTAGAAACTCAAGACAAAAAAGGCATCCTTACCTCATTGGGCAAGGAAATGTGATATGTGGGTGTATATATAGGTGTGTGTTTATGAGCAAGTCTGAAAGATCCAGTTGCCAACTGGATGCTTGTTGCCAACGGTATTTTGGGGCCTGGAGCCAGACACACGGGATGGTACTAGAGACTCGCATTCCTCGGCTTGACCAGTGGGGTGATTCTGCAGCATTGGCACGAGGACAGATCATGTTCATGATCTGACTTTCTCATTCTCCATTGCCTGAATAGCCCAACTTCAGTGTTGGTTAAAAGGTGGGAGTTAGAATGGGGTAGAAGGTTTAGAGAAAAGCTCAGGAATTTTAGAGACAGTAAAGTTTAGCTGACCGGTATTCCCTTCCTATTGATATTTCATGGCTCAAAGGGTCATTGGGAGGTTTATATGACTTATGTGAATTGTGTGTAGTTAACATTTTCATTAATTTATGCATCATGTAAAAATAGCACTAAGTGCTCTCCTGAAGTTGGTCATTGCATTTTATTCAAAGTATTGCATGATAAGACTCAAGACATGGAGAAGGCATGTTCTCGCGGCACACTGGGTGGTGCTGTAGTGTCCACTGGGGACAAAGTCAAGTCAACATATACTTCTAGATCACTCGATACAAGTAAGACAAAGTCATTGTCCTTGGGCAACATATAACTTATAGGGATGCCCAGTACAGAATTCTTGATAGAATGCCAACATGTTAAGGGCAAGACCTTCAAGGATATCAGGAAGAGTAGGAGAGTTGTGGTTGTTTTTTCCCCCGGTCTGGAGAAGGATTGGGTCTCTGGGACTAACTCCCAGCATCTGGTTAAACCATGTATGTTATGAGATTTGGCCAAGGGAATTTTTAAACTTGAAGCCAGGCCTGGCATTCACTAGTACTATCCCTATGGGATTTAGCCTGGAGGCTAGAGGTTGCCAAACCCAAGTTTGGACCCTACATTACTTAGGTTGGATAGACAGTCACTATGTAGAGGAAATGAACAATAAACATTATGTCCTTTGGGGTTCCACAAAGGAAAACAATAAACCTGCCTCAGTCATGGTTCCAATAATGGATGGGTTGCTTCAGGCTACTGCCCAAATAAAGGCTGTTGCAGGCAGTCAGCCCTAGAAAAGAACAAGTAACTTTCTTTTCTTGCCCCACCCTGTTAGGGAGTCAGTTGCTGGCCACCAGTGAAGTTGGTGCTAATCTAATCAGGATGTTTTGCTTTAACTTCTGGTGTGGCTTTTTGTCTGGGTTGAGGAGGAAAAAAGGATTTTTTAAAATGCTCCATTTCAGAGTTGTTTATATTCAGTGTCTCCATTATTTTCCCAGTACAAATTCTGCATCAGTAAAACTGGTTAGGCATTTAGACTTTTAATCAGATGACTTAAGGTATATCATACAATGCTGTTTTGCTTGGTTCAGCATAATTTTCTTAAAAAATCCCCACACAATAGGAATGGGTCAGACATAACTGAATCTGTCGAGTAATAGGGAAATTCAGGACTAGATTTTATTGTATGTGTTCCTAAGATGTCATAACAATGTAATAAAATACAGTCTTCAGGTACAGCACTTTATATCACTCAGGTGAGAAGATAAATGTAAATGTTCTGATACAGGAAGGAACTTGGATGAACCTGATTATCTATTTGACTGAACCATATTACAAGCTCATCTAGAGCACAGTCTGGTTTGATGCTTACTTTGCACTTTTTCCCTTGCATCAGGAATCTTGCCTGGAACATACCTTAGAATGTAGCTATTGGTAGATAGATATTAATGAAGGGCAAAAACTGTTATACAAGGGCCTGGGGAATAGCAATATTTAAGTTCTGCAGTAAGGAAAAAGAGGCAATTAAAGAGAATGAAAGCATACTGGGAACTGGGAGGAAAATCATAAAAGTACACAAGAATAGAGCCATGGAAACCACGGAGAGGGTGCATTGAGAAGAAAGGTGTGGTCGGGAACGCTGCAGAAGTCCTTGGAGCAGATACTTATTCTGCAGTTGTCCCAGCTGTCATTTCATCTTGACAGGTTGCTGTTTAGACAGTGGTATCATTGGGGGAATTCTGAAAATGCACCAGAGACTGAAATCCCTGTAGTTTTGTATAATTGAAAATGCTCTGCAGATAAGTTTAACAACGTAGACACTAGACGACTGTGTCAAGATGACTATTAAACATCAATCTGCACTTATATATATATATATAACACTAAACATTGGTAACATTTTGATGGTTTTTGTAATCAATTCACATTCAATATAATGCAATACACAATATATGGTGAAATAGTCTTTCTTTTCATAATGGCATCCAGCTAAGCTCATGATATTCAGCTCTCTTTAATGAAGTGTATGGCTTAACTAAGAGAAAATACTTTAATGGATTTCAGTGAAAACAAAGCAGGTGCTATTAAATTCCAAAGTAAAATAAATCACATTTTAAACTATGTTCCATCCTTTACACAATAAAAAATGTGTAATCTTCATCAGATAGCAAAGGAAATATTAAAATTCAGTTAAGCAAGACTTTTTGCTACTTTCTTTGGTTGAAAAAATTAATATTTTGAACAGTTAACATATGTTTTCAATTTCTAAGGCAATGCATTTATTTCAAACCAATTCATAGTTTCCTTATAATAACCAACAGTGAGATTAACCTGGATAAGTATATTTCCAATAGAAACCTACAAGTTGATTAAATCTACCAAAAAATAAAAATAAAAACAACAGAAAGTAGAAAATAGTAGAAAAGTTACCTTCCTATTCCCTGCGTTAGGAACATGTATTAGAGCATTCTTTAAAATGGATATTGTTAATTGATTTATTCCTAAATAGTCAGGGATAGTATTTAGGAAGAAATAGAGACTTTATCCAAATTTACAGAATTCTGTGGTTGATGTTCCAAGATACCATATTTTTAAGAAAGGTATAATTATACATCTAAGTGCCTGTTGTCTGCAGATTTCAGGTAGTAACCTACAAATTACTGAATAGTGTGATTCTGCAAAAACAGGCAGGAAATAAAGCAGTTACTTCTTCAGCCTTGACATTGCTTGTAGAAGTCAGTCTTGCCCACTTGCTAACATAGTAATGTGTTTGTAAAGTAAAGTGATTTTGCTTTGCATGTTAATGGTCATTGCATATATTCTCTAGATTCAATTATGTAGCAGACATGAATTTTCAATGGAACTGATATGATTTCCAGCTCCATAGCTAGGACCAGGTAAGTCTAAATTTAGGATAATTCTGTCTCTCTTGACATAGTGATTGCTACTGGAAACCTTCGCCTAAGTAATTAGCAAATACTTTCTTACTGTCACGAATACTGATCCAGGGTGGGCAGAGACCTAAAGCCGGTCTAAGGATAACAAAACTCAGATTGTAAGAGATACTGATTGTCCCTCCTGTGTGTTAACCAGAAGAAAGTGTGAGGCTCAGGTAGGATTGGCAGTCCTCTCCCCACCATGTGGAGGGCCAACTTAGCAAAAAGCCTGCCAGGTGGAAGTGAACCGTGCAAGAGAGTCATAGATAATCAGGTTTGCCCCCATGAAACTGTGGCTCTTCCAACCTCTGCACAGTTTACTGGTATGAGATTGTTGTTTATTTGACTGTTTTGAGCTGGGTGTCTTACCACTTGCAGCTAAACGCCTCCTCTGAAGTTATTGAAATTATCTCTGATTCCATTTTTTTTTCCCTCTCTCAGCCTCCTCAACAACTCAGGCGTCCAAGGCTTCTGCTTATTTTTCCTCCATTGTTCCTGGTTTTGTCCCCTTGTCTGGGTTCCTACTGGCTTACTTTGGGTCCTTCTGTTTTCCTATCTGTGTTGCTGCACTGACTTGCTAATATGTCTCTTATTTGAATATACTTAATACAGTTTTTCAAAGGTTCCCCATTGCTTCCAGGTTAATGATCAAATTCCTCAGAAGTTGTCAGGAAACCTTGTCTCTCTTCTACTTTTAAAATTTCATCTTGAAATCTAACATAAACTGCTTTGATTGTCTGAATGTAATATGTGTTTTATTCTCTTTAGGCCTTTGCCTGAGATACTCTGACTGATTTTGATCAAACAACTCAGCTTAAAATACCACCTCTTTGGTAAAGTGTTTCTTAATTGCTTTTTTTTTTTTAACTTCCTACATGGCAAATTGCTCATTCTTCAGTGTTCTTATGGCACTTTACACACATACACATATCAACACTTCCCACATTGTGTTGTAATGATTTGTTTATAGTTTGATCTCCCTTCTGGACTGTGACTCATTGAAGGCCAGGTCTGGACAAAGATACTGTTTTCTTCTTAACTCAGCCTAAGGCTCAGTACATAGTGCACATTTAATACATATTTGCTGATTATGCGATTAAAGGACTGAAGTAGTCTTTATGGTTATTATTTCAAAACAAACTGTCAGAATACACATCTCCAGGAACTGTCCTAAAAATGAAACAGTTCAGAAGGACATGGTACCTCGTGTCTTGTATTTTATAGATTATTCTTCATGTACTTTAGAACAACTGTAGGCAGAATGATTGCTTATTAGGTCTCTTAAAGACTCATTTTAAGAATTATAATTTTTTTCCCCCCCAGAAAGACTTCTCGTAGTTTAGACTGAAGCTGAGAGAAAAGACAAGAGGAGCTTTAAGGTCTGCTTGTCTGTATTTGCTTGGTCTAAAAAAGTAGCTCTGGACTTTTGTTATGTGAGGTTTTCATGTGATTGGAGAGGAAAGAGTTTAACCTGCTGCTTTGTTTGAACAGTGATGGCAAAAACTAAAAATAACGCAAGATTCCAAATGTGTGTATGGAAATTAAAACACAATTTTGGGCAATTGCTGTAAAAACTTCCACTCTCTTTATACACCTTAGACTTAGCCGGAGCCAGATCTGCCCACAAAGGAGACGTTTAACTGATAGGTTCTTTTTATGAAAGGCCTTTTCCAGGGGCCACATCTTGGGGGGTTTGGGGAAGGGAAGTGTGTGGTTCTGTCTAAATTTCATCCAGGACTTCTCTCCCCATCTGACCCTGGAAATTGCTGCAATTTTAGCTTCCTGTGGTAGGCAGTAAAAAAAAAAAAAAAAAAAACTAAATCAGAAATGGTAGAAAGACACTTAACCAAGTACAGGGAGTTTCTGAGATCCCTAGGCTAGAGCCAACTCTGTATTCCTAAGCAACACAACATAATTCTAACTTACTCAGGGCATCAACCATAGTAATTCAAACTTCTCTCTGGATGGGCCTTGAAAATAGCTTGTCATCAGGACCTGCTGTTGGTGAGATAGGTTTTTATCAGTCATTTTTAAAAATGAGAGAAGAAAATGATGCTAATTTGTCGAACACAATTCAGAAAACATCTCTCCTAAGGAGATGTGTGAAATAAGGGGTTGTAGAACAATGGTGTGAATGGGAGATACTGGGCAAGTGAAGTCGTTTGAATAGGTTGCCATAAAAAGAAAGGTCACAGTGCTTGAGCCGACTAAGTAGGCCCTAACTAAGAATACCACAGAACTGCTTGTCGGCTAAGAAGGCTTTGATGGAAAATGACGCATGAGATTGACAGGGCATCTGAACCCTTGCAGCTGTTTCATTTCAGGCATTCTTCTCCAGGATGGCTACTGCATGGATTTAAGAAGCTGTGGACAGCAGTCATTTAAGGAAATGGACACCAGGGCGAAATCATCTTAGAATGCAACCTAGCGCAGAGGGTTAGTTTGGCCAGAATATGCAGATCCCAGCCATTCACCAGCTTAGTCTCTTATCTTCTCCACTGGTTTTCTTTAACACTCTTTACTGCTCTGGTTCACTCCTTACCTGCATTGAAAAGAAGTTTCCTAAGTACAGGTCATTTAAATGTCTTACCTGCTAAAAGTCCCACAGTGATGGAAAGCATTATAACATAATACAAAAACCATATATGTTGGAGTCAAAATGTTTTTAATCATGGCTTGGGTGTTTTCTGCCTTGTGGCTGTGGGCAAATTCTCTTGTATGAGGTTCACATTCCTCATCTGTAAAATGAGAATAAAAATAAGAATGTATAATTTAAAGAACTATTATAATACATACTTGATAATATATATAAATAACTAGGCACAGTTTGAATTTTGAATTCAACTAACAGGGCAACTAATATTATGTTGGCTTTCAAACGTTATTTAACAGTTAGAATGCAGTCTTATATTGCGATAGACATATATGTGTGTGTATATATGCATATGTGCATGTATATACATAGATGTTCATGTATATACATGCACACATACACACATACATATACACACATGTACATATATACACACGTACATATATACACATATACATATATACACATGTGTACATATATACACGTGTATAACAGTTTAAAGCAGTATATTACTGTAAATATATTTTAAATTTCAAATTATTTTTAAAGTAAGCAAGGAGAAAAGTAAGGCATGATGAAAACAAAAATTGGATAAAAATTTCAATAATAACCAGCAGTTGCTGGAGATGTGTGATTCAGTAGGGGTGAATTATCTCATTCAATCTTAAAAGACAGTTACTATTATCACCATTATTCCCATTTTACAGAAAAGGCAACGGGGTCAAGATAGGCTAGTTTTCTGTAGAACCCGTAGTGAAGTGGGGAGGTGAGATTCCAGCACAAGCAGTGTGCCACTAGAGCCTGTGTCTTCGGGCTCTCGTTGCCTCTGCAGCCTAACTATATTTTGTTTTACACTCAAAGTATTGGTAATCCTGACACAGAGATAAGTAGTGATACTGTAAAAAAAAATAAACAGTTGCCATGAAATCTCTGAAGACTGTTAAACTATATTAATGCATACAATTTAAAGGCAATGATTAGAGTATTTCCTTTTTAGAGTTAAATCCCTACAATTTCTAATAACTTTTTACCTCCCTTAAATGGTAAAGGTTAAATTTGCATGAAATGCTGTATGGATTTCCTAGCCAATCATTTAACTCATTAGTTCATCCAAAAATGTTTTTTGAACATATGTTAGGTGGCACATCAATTTAAATATTGCTTGGTGAAAAATTATTATCAAATATAGCTTGAACTATAATGGTATTTTGAATGAAATTATTAAGTTGTTTGCTAACTATGTCCAAAAGCAAAGGTATAATTTTATTATTAACATTCCTTCTTAAACCTAGTAATGTGGTGAGTTGAGCTTCTTTAGTTAGTTGAGCTCATTATAATTTGAGAGATGTTCAGCTATTGGGTTTTTAGACCAGGGATATTTAGGGAGTGATTTTATTTCACACAGTATTTTAAAAAACCTGCTCATGGGACAGCCCAATAAACCTCTATATTATACACTAAAACTTAGAATTCAGTACTCAAATCATTACATATAATACAGGAAAGTTTGCCTTAATAAAATTAACAGTTTTTATAACAAGATCCCCACAATGTCTGCAAAATACTGGCAATTGGATAATGAAAATGAAAATAATGTGCATACTATATAAGCAAGTCACTGGAAGAGGGAATGCATCCGTTTATAAAAATGCTTTTTCCTTAGGTGTCTGCTGGCACTGATGGATCAGGAGTGTCTGTCTTTCTATTTGTATACGTAGGTGTCTATCTATTTATCTATCTGTCTCTTATCTGAAATTGAGTTTTGCATCCATTAGCCCAAATTTTTGCTCTCGCCACTACTTTGAATTACTTTTATATAGGCTTTTCTTATTTTGTTATACATATTCATAAAATTAGCTTTTGTTTCCCTGCATCCTCTCATTCTCAATTACCCCTGAATATATGTTATATAAGTGATTCTCAAAATGGAATACCTACAAGAATCATCTGGGAAACTTGTAAAACAGGTTAATTTCCAGATCCCATCCACTGGGGTTCTGACATGGCAGGATTGGGCTTGAACCCCCAAATCTGCATTTTCCAAATGTGCCCCATTAATTCTGATGGAGGTGGTTTTCTGAGCACACTTTTGGGAAATTCCTACTGGAGTGAACATGTAAAAGTGGAATGAAATGTAAGTTGAAATATTGTGGACATGGATATGTTGAATTTACAACACTAGCAAATATTGAAAGACTGTAATTTCAAACTCATACGAAGATAAAATGAATGATTTCTTATATGGGGCAAATTGCCTTCAGTTTATGTACGTTGTGAAATGGAGAAGGCAGAAAAAAAATGCTGATATGATTATGCAAGATAGTTGCTGTAAATTAGTTATAAATGTTATATCTTTTAATCCAAAGAAACTTAAAATGATTGGATGGTGGCCTAGAAATTTTTCTCTCCTGTTTATCCTTGTCAATCTCTGCGTGCAACCCCCCACCAAATATTATAAATAGTGAATAGAGGGCTATGACCCCAATAAAGGAAAAATAGATAAAGAAGAGAAGCACCTTATTATAATTCAGTGGAGATCTCTAGATTCTGCATTGCATAAAGATTGATTCTCTGAGGTTTTCAAAATTGGTATAAATTTGGAATGTAATTTTCTTGGGATCAATCAGTTAAATATTATTTTTCCCCCTAGGATTTGAAATCCCCTCTTGTTTCTTTCCGTAGATTTCTTTTTTTTTTCTTTTTTTGTAATTTTGAACATTTTCTATCTGATTTAAAATATATTGTTTAGGTGATATCAAACTAAGATTACTGAAAAATTTTCTGAAATATCTGTATTTCCAAGGGTCATTGGCATAAAGTGAAAGTGAAAATTGCTTAGTCGAGTCCTACTCTTGGCGACCCCATGGACTATAGAGCCCATGGGATTCTCCAGGCCAGAATACTGGAGTGGGTAGCCTTTCCCTTCTCCAGGGGTTCATTTAGAATTAAAATAAAGACTCTGTAAGTTTAAAAATCAAAATGTTTTTTCTAAATTGAAAAAAATTCTTATATTATGCCTGTTTCTCAGGCAATTTTATTATATATTGCATTGATATGAGACAGTGAAACTGTGAGGAAAATTTTGAAATTTATAAATTAGATGAAATTCAAACAACCAAATAATTCTACCTTCTCAAATAATACAGCAAATGTTGAATGATTTTTAAATCAAACTGACTAGGCTAGGCTGAGTTCTGCCCAGCGAGGAACATTTCTCTTGCCATAATTTAGCTTAAATTATTTTTATGGAGACTGGATTTTCTTCACAACCACAATGCCCTTTTTAATATTGGCTTTTGGCTTTTATTCTGAGGCAGACCCTTTTAAATTTAAACATGATCTGTTGTATTTACTTTGAATGCTAATATATTGTGTATTACCCACCAAGTGACTCTTTCTTTCTGCTATTCAGAATTAAATAAACCAAGACGCAACACATGTCTCGAAACCACAATAGTTTATTTATAAGAAGAAAGACAGCCCATCAAACTTTCCACAGGAATTTAAAAAATCCATCGGGGACTCAAAAGCCTTTACTTTCTTTCCATTCATATAATTTTGGTTTTGGCTTAACACTTAGCACAATATTCACTTCAAAAGAATATCCCTTGCATTTAAAGTAAACAATCATTGTTCTACACAGACTTTTAATTTTTCCCTTCTGCCCTTTGCCACTTTTCTTCTCTTGGTCCAGTTCTTTGCTTAGCATTATGTTAGAGGATGCCAGATATAAAATCCCTTTTTCGTTTATATTTTGATATGGAGACTAACTCATGAAAGAACAAATTGTTACATTTTGTTTCATTTCCAATTACTCTTGACATCTATAGTTTCTTAACATTTTAAAATGATACTTTGATTATAGGGGATGAGATAGGACAAAATAACTGCAATTAGATTGAAATACATTCTGGTGTTAGAAAGGAAAATTCAGTTTGAACATGATGTAAGGCAATGAGGTTTCATTTTGGGTTCAAATTCTTTAGGACTGGATAAGCCAAAACATATGATCTAGGGTGGCCTTGGTCTCATCCAAAGTAGATCTCATAAAATAACTTCAAACTTCACTGCAAGAGACATGGTTACTAATGACCAAAGGAGGGTCAATAGAAAAGATCCATAAATTGCAGAGTCCTATTTCTTGTTCTTCTGTCTCAGGAAGTTTACAAACTGTGGATCTAAGTATGCTTTGATCGCTAAGGCTGTCTGGAATACGTACAGGTTCTTTCTTTTTCTGGCCCATTGGACTCATGAACAATTGAAAATGTACTTCAGTTTCACACTTACACTGGAAATCCTGAAATCCTACATTTCATGTCAAGAAGGCATACTCAGCCAACACACTGTGTGTGATATAGATAGCAATCTTTTACCAAAACACAACGACTTGCCAAATGAACAAAGAGTTTGCTTTTATGATGAAAGTGTTAAAAGTCATGAGTTTGCTTCAGGGAAAAGAAAACACCTTATTGACTTGTGGAAGTTACTGTGCTAAGTGCTAGGATAACATACAGTCTTGGCCCTTAGGCAGTTCACAGCTTTGCAGTTTATTCTTCTTTGCAGGTAGTAACCTAAGTCAGATACTCCCTATATTAATATTCTGTTCCCAAAGGCCTTTTGCAAAGAGAATCCCATATGCATTAAAATATGTAATTTATAAATTTATACCTTATTACAGAATATAAATATATAAATATGTGCCTCACCACTTAAAATATTAGATTCTAGTCTTGTATATATCCATGGCTGCTATGTAGAAGTCCTGGGTGTATGGTACTTGTTACTATTTCCCCAATGTGTTCTGAATTAACACATACTTATGGATTGGACTTGCTCTCTTTCTTTTGGTTGATCTCTCTCAACATGATTATAATGCAATAAAAGGGAGGTATGAATAGCCCAAATACCATTGAAATAACAGGAGCTTGTATAGAATGAATCACAGAATACAGGAAGAAAAAGACTTCTTTGAGGCAGCTTCTATATTTCCTATGACTTTGCTTCCTGCCGTTTGTGCCTGCAGCCAACACCTTTGTGTTTCTTAGTAAATCCATTATGTTACTCCCAGTTTTCTGTTATATGCAGTGACGCTCAGTATTTAGGGTTATGGACTCTCAAGTCAGACTGTTTTGCCACTTTTTACCTAAGTAACATAACACAAAAAAATTTACCTGTTTGCATTCTGATTTTCTCGCTTGAAAAATGGCATGTATATCCATCATTAATTGTATCTAAGGAGTACAGATGACTACTCTGAAGTCAGGTTGACTCTTAGAACTGGTGGAATGTCATGATTTAATTGGTATTTTTTTTTTTTTTCCTTTATTGGTGGTACATAATGTAATGGCATATCTAACCATGGATATTGTGATGAAGTATGATAATCAGAACTTCCTTACTGGGTTCTGTTTTGGATTAAATGAATTAATGCAAATAAAGCACTAACACAGTGCCTGGCCAGTGTTTCATTTGCATTAACTCATTTAATTGTAATCAGCAACCTCAGATATGTAGATGATACCACTCTAATGGGAGAAAGCAAGGAGGAACTAAAGAGCCTCTTGGTGAGGGTGAAAGAGCAGAGTGAAAAAGCTGGCTTAGTGTTAAAAACACTAAGATTGTGGCATCTGGTTCCATTACTTCATGGCAAATAGAAGGGGGGAAAAGTGGAAGCAGTGACAGATTTTATGTTCTAGGGCTCCAAAATCACTGCAGAGGTGACTGCCATGAAAAAAAAGATGCATGTTCCATGGAAGGAAAGCTATGACAAACCTAGACAGCATATTAAAAAGTGGAGACATCACTTTGCTAACAAAGGTCCAAATAGTCAAAGCTATGGTTTTTCCAATAGTCATGTATGCATGTGAGAGTTGGACCATAAAGAAGGCTGAGTGCTGAAGAATTGATGCTTTCGAATTGTGGTGGTGGAAAAGACTCTTGAGAGTCCTTTGGACTGCAAGGAGATCAAAGCAGTCAATCTTGAAGGAATTAACCCTGAATATTCATTGGAAGGACTGATGCTGAAGCTGAAGCTCCTATACTTTGGCCACCTGATGTGAAGAGCTGACTCATTGGAAAAGACCCCGATGCTGGGAAAGATTGAAAGTAGGAGGCTAAGCGGGCGACAGAGGATGAGATGGTTGGATAGCATCACCGACTCAATGGACATGAGTTTGAGCAGACTTTGGGGGATAGTGGAGGACAAAGAAGCCTGGCGTGTTATAGTCCATGGGGTCACAAAGAGTTGGAAACAATTTAGTGACTGAACAATCGCACAGTGCCTGGCCATAATTGTCAGTTACTGAAATAACATGCCTAATGGAACATGTTGCTTAGGGTTGAGTCTCTGAGAGGGCAGTGTGAATGTGTTCTTAGGAAAAGAACAGGTCTTTGGTTTTAACATTGGTTAAAAAGACCAAAAAACTTTGGTCTTTGTTATTATAAAACTCAGTTTGAGTGGGGGCAGTTATTTGCGCTAATGTCTCTGATGCTGCTACTGCTGCTAAGTCGCTTCAGTCGTGTCCGACTCTGTGCGACCCCAGAGACAGCAGCCCACCAGGCTCCCCCATCCCTGGGATTCTCCAGGCAAGAACACTGGAGTGGGTTGCCATTTCCTTCTCCAATGCATGAAAGTGAAAAGTGAAGTCGCTCAGTCGTGTCCGACTCTTAGCGACCCCATGGACTGCAGCCTACCAGGCTCCTCCATCCATGGGATTTTCCAGGCAAGAGTACTGGAGTGGGGTGCCATTGCCTTCTCCGACTAATGTGTCTAGTAGATTCTAAACTTCCTAAAAGTAAACTTAGAGTCTTTCATTTTTAGCAGCTGTTAGACTCTGATAAGCTTCCCTGGTGGCTCAGCTGGTAAAGAATACACCTGCAATGTGGGGGATCTGGGTTCAATCCCTGGCTTGGGAAGATCCCCTGGAGAAGGGCATGGCAACCCACTTCAATATTCCTGCCTGGAGAATCCCATGGACAGAGAAGCCTGGCAGGCTACAGTCCATGAGGTTGCAAAAAGTCAGACACGACTGAGCGAGAATATGGTTTATATTCAGTAAATATTTGTGAAGCATATACCCCTAATTTACTTAATTTCTGTTATATTGGCAAAATAAGTATAATATTTTATACTAATTATAAAGGGTCTTATTTTATACTAAATATAAAGGGTCTTATAATTAGTAGTTGAAAAATAATTACTAGTTTAAATGTACAGCCTCTAATAAATAAAACTATTTCTACTTAGTCATACTTTCTTAAAACTTTTACAAAAGTTCCCTCTTTAGCAAACACATTTAAAATTTCCTGCCATTTGTTTGATATCTGTAAAACTATTACATAAAGGGAGATTTAAATATCAAATGGATTTACTTATACATTTACTGAAGTAAATAAATCAGTGGATCTCAAGCATGGAATCAGCTCCATCTTAATGATTCACGATTTTCTTTCATTTGTTTTAAATCTTTAGCATATATGTATACTCATTTCTTTCTTTTTCTCTCTGCTTCATCAAAGACTTGGGAATGCTGGATAATCTCATATTATTTTACTGTGCATATTTTACCACTGTATCTATTGTTTCCACATGATTCTTCAAAGAAATTGCTCCACTACAAACTTATCCTTTAGACAGTAGGAATGTATTTATGCAAGAAAGAATAAGTAATGGGCTTTCTGTAGACTCCTTATGGACCTAACAGGTGATAAATTGCAGCAAGTCAGGCCCTACAAGAAGAAAGTGGAGAGTATTTAAAGGCAACTCCAGCCTTGGAATTATAAGAAAATAAGAAGAATGCGTTTGGATGGGAGAGAATGCTCTGGTAGGTTTGGCAAGGAGGATGGGAGAGTTTCTGATTCTTATGTCTAGAGTAAATACACTTTTTTCAATACAAGGCCATATAACAACTATTTCAGGTTTTGTCGATCATTTGTTCTCTATACTGACAAGTCAACTCTGCCACTTTAGCTCAGATGCAGCTACAAACTGTATAAACAAATGACCATGACTGTTCCAGCAAAATTTTATAAAGTTCGTGAGAGGCAGGGACCTGTACTTGGCCTTTAGATCATAGTTTGCTGACTCCTGTTATATAGGAAGACATTATCTCTATAGTTTAATGTATTTAGCATTGAAACATGTAAAATATCATGTATGAAACGAGATGCCAGTCCAGGTTCGATGCACGATACTGGATGCTTGGGGCTAGTGCACTGGGACGACCCAGAGGGATGGTATGGGGAGGAAGGAGGGAGGAGGGTTCAGGATGGGGAACACATGTATACCTGTGGTGGATTCATTTTGATATTTGGCAAAACTAATACAATTATGTAAAGTTTAAAAATAAAATTAAAAAAAAAAAATATATTGAGCACCTATCATTTGGTTGGTGCTGTGATTTTGAGAATTTCCAAACTACTTTTGTTTTCCCATATGGAAAACTCCAACTTTTGCTCATCTTTCCACTTGGTTCACAGTCGTATGTCTTATTTTGTTCACAGGTTGTTTCTTTTCCCTATGACAATTATTTTTAGACAAGAGATCATCCCCATTATTCATACATGCATTTGAGCCTTAGGTATGTCTTGGGATAGTAAACTTCGTGTCTTAGGAGCTCTCTAGAAGATTTGGACTTACCAGAGTGAGGAAACAGAGAGACAGATGGTGTCATTGTGATAAAGAACACTTTTCGTATGTAAGTTGGATTTCCTTCCTCACCACCTACACAGTTGCTGTCAGAAGGGGAGTTGTGTCCTGAAAGATATTTGGAGACTAAAAGTAGGTTTCGAATTGGGATACCTGGAACCCTATATCACTCATTATTATTATTTTTTCTTTCTCTTTGGCATAGGTCTTTATAATGAAATAAAATTTGAGTTTTTATATCTTTCTGAAATCCTTTAATTTGCTTTAGAATCCATAGCACTCTGCTTGTGGCCCAGAATAGGTAGTCAACAATATTTATTAAAATAGTTAATACTGTTGTATTATGCAAGGCCTCTGACGTTTGCCCTTGCCAATTAATGTAACTAATGTAATACCATGACACTAGATATGAATTACACTTTTTAAAAAAAGAAATCTTCAACATGTCCACTGCTCTGATTTGTCCTTCCAGCTGGGCTGGAGAGGTAGAGACAAATTTCATGGGGTAAGTTCTATGATACTCTTAGAGAATGTGTAAGTACTTATGACTTCAGGTTTTCTACAGAATTATGAATCATTATGTCTGTCTTTGAACTAGCTACTCGCACTCCTGCAAACTTCTTAGACAATACAAAACTTCTTTAAAGCAAATAAAATTTTATTCATGTAACACACAATTAAACATTATGTGTATTTTTGTTCTTTTTTCTGCCTACTACTGTTGGTTGTCTGAGGAAGCCTGGCAAATAGCTGAGAAAAGAAGAGAAGCTAAAGGCAAAGGCGAAAAGGAAAGATACACCCATTTGAATGCAGAGTTCCAAAGAATAACAAGGAGAGATAAGAAAGCCTTCTTCCATGGTCAATGCAAAGAAATAGAGAAAAACAATAGAATGGGAAAGACTAAAGATATCTTCAAGAAAATTAAAGATACCAAGGGAACATTTCATGCAAAGATGGGCACAATAAAGGACAGAAATAGTATGGACTTAACAGAAGCAAAAGATAGGAAAGGTGGCGAGAATACACAGAAGAACTATACGAGAAAGATCTTCATGACCCAGATAGCCACAATGGTGTGATCACTCACCTAGAACCAGACATCCTGAAACGCAAAGTCAAGTGAACCTTAGAAAGCATCACTACGAACAAAGCTAGTGGAGGTGATGACATTCCAGTCAAGCTATTTCAAATCCTAAAAGATGATGCTGTGAAAATGCTGCACTCAATATGCCAGCAAATTTGGAAAACTCAGCAGTGGCCACAGAACTGGAAAAGGTCAGTTTTTATTCCAATCCCAAAGAAAAGCAATGCCAAAGAATGTTCAAACTACCACACAGTTGCATCATGTCACATGCTAGCAAAGTAATGCCCAAAATTCTCCAAGTCAGGCTTCAAAGTATGTGAACCGAGAAGTTCCAGATGTTCAAGCTGGATTTAGAAAAGGCAGAGGAACCAGAGATCAAATTGCCAACATCTGTTGGATCATCGAAAAAGCAAGAGAGTTCCAGAAAAACATGTATTTCTGCTTTATTGACTATGTCAAAGCCTTTGACTGTGTGGATCACAATAAACTGTGGAAAATTCTTAAAGAGATGGGAATACCAGACCACCTGACCTGCCTCCAGAGAAATCTGTATGCAGGTCAAGAAGCAACAGTTAGAACAGGACATGGAACAGACTGGTTCCAAATCTGGAAAGGAGTATGTCAAGGCATTGTCACCATGCCTATTTAACTTATATGCAGAGTATATCATGAGAAATGCTGGGCTGGATGAAGCACAAGCTGGAATCCAGATTGCTGAGAGAAAGATCAATAACCTCAGATATGCAGATGACACCACCCTTATGGCAGAAAGCGAAGAACTAAAAAGCCTCTTGATGAATGTGAAAGAGGAGAGTGAAAATGTTGGCTTAAAACACAACATTCAGAAAATGAAGATCATGGCATCTGGTCCCATCACGTCATGGCAAATAGATAGGGAAACAATGGAAACAGTGAGAGACTTTATGTTCTTTGGCTAAAAAATCACTGAAGCCATGAAATTAAAAGACGCTTGCTCCTTGGAAGAGAAGCTATGACCAACCTGTACAGCGTATCAGAAAGCAGAGACATTACTTTACCAACAAAGGTCTGTCTAGTCAAAGCTATGGTTTTTCTAGTAGTCATGTATGGATGTGAGAGTTGGACTATAAAGAAAGCTGAACACTGAACAATTGATGCTTTTGAACTGTGGTGTTGGAGAAGACTCTTGAGAGAGTCCCTTGGACTGCGAGCAGATCCAATCAGTCTGTCCTAAAGGAAATCAGTCCTGAATATTCATTGGAAGGACTGATGCTGAAACTGAAGCTCCAATACTTTGGCCACCTGATGTAAAGAACTGACTCACTAGAAAAGACCCTGATGCTGGGAAAGATTGAAGGCAAAAGGAGAAGGGGACGAGAGAGGATGAGATGGTTGGATGGCATCACTGACTCAATGGACATGAGTTTGAGTAAGCCCCAGGAGTTGGTGATGGACAGGGAGGCCTGGTGTGCTGCAGTCCATGGGGTCTCAAAGAGTTGGACACAACTGAGAGACTGAACTCAACTGTTTATACATTAGATACTAGTATTGTTTCTACGATTAGACACTTCTCAGGCATTTGTATTAAATTAAATTTCCATATGTTGAAGGCAGTGACTTACTAACACAGAATTTTGGCATTTGCATGTGTTTTATTCTATTGCAAAATTCTATAGCATCTGTAATTATTTAATGATCAAAACAGTTACTTGATCTTGTCAATATTGCTAATTCTAACTAACATATGAAAATGGAGATGTCCTTTTTTTTCTCTTTCACATATTAATTATCACACTAAATTGAAAAACAGAATAAAAAAGTTTTCATTCTCAAATAATTATTGCTTGTCATTCCAACCTGAGAAGCATTGAGCTAAGTGGAGAAGTGTTACTTTTCCAAAGACAAAAACTCAATTTACACGTAGCATTTGGAATTCTTCTGATAAGAAACTTACCTGGATGTTAATAATAGTTACAGTGTCTATGTCTCTAACAAGAGAGGAGAACAGTTGCAAGAGCTCTGGGTCTACCTGGCCTGGTGACCCTTGGGTTTTAGTTGAAACGACCTATGAAAAATGTGTGCTAAGGACTCTTGGATACTTTTCAGAGGCTTAGTAATAAGAGTATCACTATATTTCATCAATCCTGAGACATCGTTCCACATTTCACTTAACATTTCCATAATTCAGATGTCTTTTCTAGCCAATAGCAGTTAATATTAGGTGAAGTAGAGTATTGAAAAGATAACAATGACTTTTATTGACCATTTACTCTAAGCCACTATTTTAGACATTTCACAAAGGGTGCTAAGTCACGTCAGTCGTGTCCGACTCTGTGTGACCCCATAGATGGCAGCCCACCAGGCTTCCCTGTCCCTGGGATTCTCCAAGCAAAGGGTATCTTTTTTAGAAACTTATGAGATCTTAAAACATAAAGCAGATATCCAGAGAGGTAAATAGTTTGCATCAATCACAAGGGTAGTAAGTGACAGAGCTGAGATTCAAATCTGGGTCTGTCTGACTCAAGGTCCCACATCCTTGACCACTGTGCTACATTGCTGACATGGCAAAAGGAAAGAAGGAAAACAGCTATGTGGATATAGGGGTGCTTCTCAGAACCAATGGGTAGAAATGCAGTTAAGTTTCAGGAGAAGATGGACCAGAAATTAGAACTATGTCAGGCTTTTCTTAGCTTTCTCTTTGTTGTGTCACTTCTTCCTGAACAGATGCTTTCTTCTTTCTTTCTGCAGGCTGGCTTTCTCTGCTTTGCCACATGGCAGAAATTTGCCTTTTACATCATCCAACCTATTTAAAATAGCTTAGTATCCAATAGTTATGGAAAAAGAAGGAGGAAGTCATTCTGCACTAATGTGAGAGCTGAGATTCACTGCTTTCAATGAGAAGTGGGTTCCAGAGACTGCAGACCTGTTAGGCCATGGAATGGGCAGATTCCATGTCTTGTCTGTCCAAAAGTCGTGGAGTACACAGGGTGGTGTGGACTATCACAAAATGCACAGAAGTGCGTGTAGTTGGTTCGTACTTTGAAACAAGCCAATCTTCCTTTGATACAGCTAACTCTTGGTACAGGTAGCCCTATAGTTCATTCCATGACTTGGATATGCACACACAGTCTCTTCACGATGCCTACTAATATTTGAAGCAGAATCTTTCAATAAATAATGTGAAAAATAGTGCTCTCTGTTTTAAAGAAGCAGGGATGACCATGAAGCCATGGAAGCCTCATGGGCAATGTGAAATGTAAACCTTGTTCTGAAAGGTATGTAGAGTTTAGATGTGCAGAGAAAGTGGAGACCAAATAAGGTGGATCAGGGCAGCCTTAGTTGCTGAAAAACATTATAAATAGGATGGGCATAGCCAGGAGTGAATAAATAGGTAAGGAGAAGGAAATGGCAACCCACTTGAGTATTCTTGCCTGGGAAATCCCATGGACAGAGGAGCCTGATGGGCTGCAGACATGGGGTTGGGAAAGAGTCAGACATGACTGAAGCAGCTAAACAACAGCAAGGCTGTATTTGATGAAGAGTTTAGAGTTGTTTGGAAGTTTTTAGCAGACTGTGTAGATCTGAGACAGACAGTGCCTCACTGTTCAGTAAATCCATTTCTTTCTGCTACCGGGCACATTTTCCAAACTCCTTTGCAGATATTTTGATCACATGACTGATCCTGGCTAGTAGAATGTGAATTGGAGGTCTAACAAAAATCTCCACTTTCTCTCTTTCTCATTTGGTGACTTGATTTTATACCCACATTGAAGATCACAGAACCTCTTTATTTCTTGTTCCTGAATGATTGCATGGAGCTGAGGCCCTTCTCTAGTTTCAGCTGGAATTTGCATGAGTCACAAATAAATTCCTGTTCAGATTAGCCATTGGAAATGGTCATGATAGAAGCTAACCAAATCAAGAACCTAGTGGTTCAGGCTAAGAACTTGACTTTTATCTCATAAATGTAACACTGTTTTTGAGTCCAAAGTCAGAAATAAATGTTTTAATAAGATCAACGTGACAGAAGGGACACTTAGGACAAGGAGCGACTGTAGCAGGACAGGTAGAAGCAAGGAGAGAAATGGAGTCATTTCATCAGTGAAATAATAATAAAGGCAGAAAATTAATGATGGTGGGTTAAGGAAGAAATGCACAGTACTAGAAAAAAATTAAAATTTTCAAATAAGCTGTTAATTTTGACATGAAACTTACGTTTTGTAAAATAACAAACTACTGATACCCATACAGCCACTGGATGGTTTCAGCAAATTTCTAGGGCAGTCCTGGCCACTATGAAACATTCTCCTATTGTCTCTTTCTGCTTTACTTCTTCCTTCATGCAACAGACACTCAGGGATCCTGGTCCTCCCTTCCCCTCTGAGATGACCTTAGAATATTTCTTAACACCAAGCTCCAGGTATCAGTTTCCAATTTATTAGAGGCTGCAGTTGAACTCCTACTTCTTAGCTGTGTGTTTTACATAATCTTAAAATTTTTACCTTTTTGAGGATCATGGAAGGAAAACTAAGGAGCAGTAGTACAAACACTGCTTAACTATACATGACTGGGTTGTATTAGACGTTTCTCAGACCATGGCAGTGAAAATTTATTATAATTCTGCATTCGTTTCTTGTCTATCAGGCCGTTCACTTACATCAATTTTCTCCTCAGTTGGTATCATTATTATTCCACTGTCTTTCAATATTATGCTTTAGGGTCACTCAGTTCTTTATGACTGTCATCACTATTATTTAATGATAACATTTACATAGAATCTTTTCCTCAAAGAATCGTTAGGCATATACTATACTTCGTGTAGTTCAATAGATTAAAGGAAAGCTATTTGAAGTCCTCTGTCAAATCAGAGTTCCCTTTCTCCTCTCTCAGGGCTTTCTCTATGTGAGACTGAGTCTGAGCTGTGGGCTCCGTGCCAGCTGGAAGCTGTTCTGGTTTCTGTAAGTGGAGCCACAGCCCTTATAAGTTAGTGTAGCATTACAGGGCTTTTCTGTTTCCCATTAGGCATTTAAGAAGAAGCACTCAAATTTGATCTGCATTTTGTAACATACAATCTGTGTCAGGTTGGCAGCCCCAGGACCAGTTATAGCACAATGAGAAGCACAATGTAATGGTATTTTTTCCAGAGGTGTAGACCTATGTGAAATTTTGACAAGGTGACTACCTTGATCCATATTTAAAAGTTTCTATGCCACGTGAGGAGACCTACATTGCCACTTTTATCACCTTTTAAAACTATAGTAACAATTACTTTTTTGCCAATTAACAGTTGATCACTTGGTGGGAACAAGAGGAGAGGAAAAGATAGAAAACCTGAAGGTTTATCCCAAAAGAAGCACTGCGACAAGAACATTATTAGGGCTCATTATATGTGTGTACTTATAGACTGAATTTTGAGCCAGGGAATCAGAAAATTCTTGAAGGGGATGAGATGATTTGAAGATATTTAAAGACTGGATAGAAGATGGAATTTTGTTTATAGCTGGCCATTCTCAGTTAAATTAATGTTGAAAAACATATATTGGGCATTTATTATACCAGGTACTGCTTGTTTTAAGTGTATTTTTTGTATTATTTCATAGACTCTTTCAAGGAAGAATCAATTTAAATTAGGGAAATTATTAAACTTTCTTAGAAAATATTTTTAAAAGAATATATATGTTTAATAATAAGCATAGAACTTTAAGACTTGTCGATTCTCACTTAAACATAACCCTAAATTATCTCAAACTCCTTGTTCTAGCTCATTGAAATCACTGGACTCTTCTTTCTTTCATTGCTTTCTATCAACTGGGCTTATTTACTGTGTGTGTGTGTGTGTGTGTGTATTTATGCATGTGTGTTTTACACACTAAGTGTGAGACTAAGAAAACACAATTGTCTAAAGAAAATTATCTTAAAGAAATATGTTACTAATTTCATTGTCAAGAGAAATTTTTCTTCGGTTTAGAGATTTCTTGATTCTTGATTCCATAAAGATTTTTTTTTAATGAACTATAGTTGAGTTACAATATTATACTTGTTTCAGTGTACAACATAGTAATTTGATATGACAATAATACTAACTTTATAGTTGACTATATTCCCTGTGCTGTCCATTACATCCTTATAACTTATTTTATACTTAGAAGTTTATATCTCTAAAACCCCTTTGCCTATTTTGCCCTTCCTCCCACCTCTCTAGCCTCTGATAACCTCTATTTTGTTCTCTGTATCATGAGTCTGTTTCTATTTTGGTGTAATTGTTTATCTTATTTTTTAGATTCCACATATAAGTAAAAGCATACTGGATTTATCTTTCTCTTTCTGACTTATTTATCTAAGCATTTTATCTTCCAAATCCATCCATGTTTAATCAAACTTTCATTCTTTTTTATGGATGAGTAATATTCCATTGAAAATGTATACCACATCTTCCTTATCCATTCATCTATTGATGGAAACTTAGGTTGCATCCATATTTTGACTGTAGTAAATAATGCTGCTCTGAACATTGGGGTGCACGTATCTTTTGAAATTAGTGGTTTTGTTTTCTTGGGATAAATATCCAGGAATAGAGTTGCTAGATTGTATGGCAGATTAATTTTTAATTTTTTGAGGAACCTCCATACTGTTTTCCATAGTGGTTGTAACAGTTTACATTCCCATCAATAATATGTGAGGATTCCCTTTTTTCCATATCCTCACCAATTCACCAGCGTTTGTTATTTCTTGTCTTTTGATAACAGCCATTCTGACAGATGTGAAGTAATATCGCATTGTGGTTTTGATTTGCATTTTCCTGATGATTAGTGATGTTGAACATCTTTTCATGTGCCTATTGGCCATCTGCATACAAACTTTTTCCATTTTAAAAATAAAAATTAAGAATACATGGATTCTGATGTTTATTAGATGTTTTTGGTAGAAAAATAGGTATACAGATTTTGTTCAATTACTTTTTGAAGCTGGCGTTTTTGTCTCCTGAAGAAAAGCAAAAAGTCTTGATTTTTAAGGTACCATCTATTGTTTGTTTTTTACCTATTTTCATTTTTAAGAATTGCAACTCCTCTTATTTTCTGGTGCTGCATTTTATATAGGCTTTCTTCCTGGGATTAGTAGAAATCATACTTTTGTGGCATTGTTATATACATAGATACTGTTTTTTCTGTTTTAAAAAGTGTAGCTGTGTAAATTTACTTAGTTAACAAAGGCTTAGTTAAAAAAAAAAGAAATTGGTTCCTGGAGGAGTTGGCCTTTAAAATAATGCTGAAATGACATGTTAACCTTAAGAGAGAAACTCTTTGTTTTAAATGCATGTAAAATTCTGAATGGGAGGTACACAGGAGTGCTGTGTAGAATTTCAAGTTTCTGGGCACTGCTTTGGAAGGAGGAATGTCAACTTCCATCTCCAGTACTATTACCCCCAATCCAGGCTAACAAAAAGCATCTCTCTCTGGGAAATTATAATTTCATTCTAACCTGGTGTATATAAATGTTATAAATGAGGATTCATACATTGCTCATGGGGATCACACCTTCCAAACAGATTTTACATTGTTATCTTAAAACTATGGTGATCTCCTTCATTGTGTGGGCCAAGTGTAGCCAGGACGGTTTGTGTAGTTACTTCCTAATTATGTTTCAGTGCCTTAAAGGAATTGAATATCATAGACCAGTGCTTCTTAAACTTTAGTATCTATATGGATCACTGGGGGAAATGTTCAAGTGAAATTCTGATCCAGTAAGTTTGCAGTGAGACCTGAGGCTGTCCATCTCTAGCAAACTCAGAAGGTGTTAATGCCATGGTTCCATTTTTCACACTTAGAGTAACAAGGCCACAGAAAATGATTAGCAAGCAGGAATAATTGCCTTCTTTTGAGTCTTACTCAATAGTGGTCATCTTCCCCTACTGTGTTCTTTCCATTGATTCTGGACTTTCAGTTCCTGGTGAACATCCTGGTGCCCCTGCTCAGAGCCCTCATGCATGCTCTCTGAAAAAACCCCACTTGTCACCTAGCTCATGCCTACCCTTGCATCTCATCTAAGCATCTTTTCCTTAGGGAAGACATTCATGCCCTTCAAGCCTGGGCTAAGGATAACCATGGCATATCAACGTCACCTTGAAAAATAACAATTTCACCTGTACAGAGTTGGGGAATGTCTGCTTTTCACACTAGGTGGAAAGGTCCATGGACATGATAAGGTCTTTGACACAGGAACTTAGATCTGTCCTCAGAACTTCCTTTAGACTGACACGAAAGGGCTTGGCCTAACTGTACCCTTAGAAGAATCTGCCTTTGAAGTGACTTCCTTGGAATTTACTCATATCTCCCTCTGCTCTTCAGCAATAGCACAAACTCAAGCCCAGACTGAAATGGGCATGGGCCCTTCCCTGTTTGCCCCCTTTGCACTGAAGTACCAGCCCCTCTGTACTTCAATCAGCCAGATCCTGGAACAACTGTGAGTCTTACCCCTGTGGGGTCATCCTGGGACCCCCAGCTAAGCTGGTTCCAACAGAGAGGCCTGTCAGGGGCCTCCCACTGGTGAAAGTATTGATGCAATTTCTTTCTCAATGTCTGGTAATATGGGATTGCCAGAATAGTCCCAGATATGACAC
The DNA here is from genome assembly GCF_000754665.1 of Bison bison bison. Classification (NCBI taxonomy): domain Eukaryota; kingdom Metazoa; phylum Chordata; class Mammalia; order Artiodactyla; family Bovidae; genus Bison; species Bison bison. The sequence goes on from NW_011495082.1 coordinate 3,428,030, forward strand.
AGCTGATTTGAGGTGGTTCAAATTGTTCGTCTAGATAGGGACTTGCAACAAATATTTTTTAGGATCCTAAGCACCTGAAAAGTATCCCTATCTTGATCACTGATGTATATTCTTAGGTACTTTAAAATGAAATGAATAACCCATAAACTTTACAATCAAATTGGGTCTAAATGCTACAAAAAAGGAATGGAGAGAAGAGGTAACTCTTATCTTGACTTTGGAGTCTCAAGATTTTCCTGGCGGCGAAGTGAGATAAGCAAAGTCACAATACGAGGGACAAATACAGCATTCTCTCAGGATGCATTTTTCAGGTGGCACTTTCAATTTTGACCACAAGCCTCACATTTCTCTGGAGGTTTCAGCCTTTTCTTAACTCTTTTTCTGTTGCCCTGACACCACAATGTGTGCTCCATATGTGAAAGCAGAGTTAAATCAAAAGCTGCCTTTTCCCTCCGGAAGTCTGTACTTACTATATTGAGCTGTAACTGTGATATCCAAAGGTAAAACTACATGAGCAATACAATCTGACATGCTGAATCATAATTGGATGCCAAACAAATACATCGCTCCTGAAAATGATACCTAAAAACATCATTTTTAACCACTGAGTTATGCTACTAATATTTTGGAAATCCTTTCACTGTTGATCTCACTTTAAACTGTGTGCTTGCTTTTCCTCTTCCAACATAGCAGGATTAAAGACCAAAAGAAGACTGTCGTGGTTGGGATCACCTTTAATAATTAGGTAGGTTAGATAATTAGAAGGTTGCTGAAAGACAAGGCAATTGAGATGGACATCTCCCAGTTATGGAAATACGACCGAACGCCTTTCAGGTTAGCAATGGGACCACCTAGATTCTAGGACCAGCTGTGCCGTTTGCTCACTGAGCAGCGTTGATGGGTAAGACAAGCCAAACCATTGGGCCTCAGCATCCTCCTTTATAAATTGAGAATGGACTAAATTATTGAAAGGCTCCTTTCCATTCCAAAAATCTATGAGAAAAAAGTCCTCAGATAATCACTTGCTCTGCTCAGCCAGCAGAGGCTCAGCCTCGAGACTGCAATCCCAGTAAAAAGGGAACCAGGGCTGGGGAAACAATTAATATAGCAGTTCTGTGGGGCCTCATCTTCCCACAAGGTATTTTTGCTTTGGCTTTCAGTCAACTTGGGTTGGACTTAGGTTCTCATCTCAACATTGGAAAATCAGGTTGTTTGACATTTCTAGTCTGTGATTTACCATATATTTTGTTCCCAGGTACTGCTTTAAAGGTCAAAGTAGATATTGGAGGCTTCTTTTTATTTTTTTCCAGTAGTATTTTATTTATTTATTTTTTTACAATCTAAATTGTCCAACTTTGGCCATTGAGAGTTCTTTAAATTGGTTCCTATATCCCTTTGACATCCCCTCATCATTGTGTATGTATGTGTTTTTGTTTGTTTTTAGCACTTTCTTACTTTCTAGTACCACAGAATGCTCCAGGTGATCCTGTATATTTTCTGTTTCAGTTCCAGAATTAGCCATTGCTCCAGGGATCCCTGGTTCCTGGATTGGAGAATGGCATTAGAGACCGAGGTCTGGCACAGTGTACATTCATTGCTTTTAGGGTGTTGTTGAAAAAAATAAGAATGTTCATCGAGACTAAGTTTCACTCTCTTTTTAATCTTTCAAACCATCATCACCATTATCCTGGAATTCTGACATACCTTCCTGTTCTCACGATGCTACTCTAGTTCCCCTCTCCCTAGAACTGATTCAGACAGTAATCAGAATGATCCTGCTGTATCTTCTCTTTGCCCTCTCTTGGTGCATTGAAATTGTTCTCCCTTCAGCTCTGTGCCCCAGAGCGCTGACTTCTATTGAATTAGATGGGGCTCCTTACCTATTGACTTCTACTGAGTTTTGTTGATTGTGGAGGTACTGGTACTAATCAGTGGAAGGGAGGAGAAAGTAGATTGGATATTTATTACCCAGCCTCCTTCTCTTCCAAGACTGTTTGGCAGAGGAATGAGTCTCTACTGAAGGCCCAGGGTCTGTTTTGTGGCCCTCTCCTTCAGCTGTAACCCTTCCCAAGTTCTGGACAATTTTCACTTGTTGCCTTTTCAGTCCTAGGAGTGATAATGCTGCTCCACTGTTGCTAATTCCAATAACTTCGAACTGCTCTACTTTCTCCACCTTAACACTATTATATGTATAAATAGTCCCTTTATGAAATTCACTTTCATTAATCCATCTAAATATGCCATCTACTTTCTGCCATGTCCTTGACTGGTACAGGAGAGAGTGAGAGATATATAATTCACAGACCATAAAATTTACCATTTTAAATGTACAAATCAGTCGTGTACAAGTCAGTTACTAAAGTGGTTTTTAGTATATTCACAAGGTTGTGCAACTGTTATCATCTAATTCCAGAATTTCTCATCACCTTAAAAAAATAAAACAAAAATATGTTTTTTTGGATCCCTTGTATCCCTTCCTTTCTCTCTACTCCTACTTCCTGGCAAACACTAATCTGCTTTCTATATCTATTCTGGATATAAATGGAATCATATGATATATAACTTGTCTTTTTTTTTTCATTAAGCATAATGTTTTCAGGGTTCATCCATATTGTAGCATGTATCAGTCCTTCATTCCTTTTTGTGGCCTAATGGTTTTCCATTGGGTCACATATCGTTTATCCTTTTATTGGCTGATGCATATTTAGGTTGTTTCCATGTTTTGGCTATTATGAATAATGCTGATATAAATATTCATGTACAGGTTTTTGTATGAGTGTATATTTTTAATTCTCTTTGGTATATACCTAGGAGTGGAATTGCTGGATCATACACTAGCGCTATGCTTAATGTTTTGAGAAATTGTAAACTGTTTCCTGCAGTGACTGGACCATTAAACATCCCACCAGCAATGTGTGAGGATGACAATGTCTCCACATCTTTGCCATCACTTGCCATTTTTCAGTTTTTAATTCTATCCATCTTAGTGTGAAGTGGTATCTCATAGTTTGATTTGTGTTTGCCTCATAGCTGGTATCATCTTTTCATGTACTTAGCCATTTGTATAACTTCTTGGGAGACATGTCTGTTCAAATCCTTGGACCATTCTTTAGTTATTTATCCTTTTATTATTAAACTCTAAAGATTATCTTATTACTGATTGCAGATATTTTTCTCCTGTGGGTTGTTTTTAATTTCTTGATAGTGTTCTTTGACATACTAAATTTTTCATTTTGATGAAGACTCATTTAATTTTTTTTCTTTTGGTGTCATATTTAAGAAATTATTACCTAATATGAAGTCATAATGATTAACAATTAGATTTTCTTCTAAGGATTTTATTATTTTAACTCTTACATTTAGATCTTTGATTTATTTTGATTTAATTTTTGTGTGTGGTGTGACGTAATGGTGAGAGTTCCTTATTTTTCATTATATAGCTGAATGTTCTAGTGGGACTGTTTGGAAGTACTGTTTCTCCATTTAATGGTCCTGGAATCTTTGGCAACAATCAAATGATCTTAGACGTATGGGTTTATTTTGGACTGTCAATTCTATTCTATTCAATGTCTGTCCTTATACTAACACCACATTGGCATGATTATTTTAGCATTATATTAGGTTTGAAATAAAACTAAGACTCCTCCAACTTAAAAAAAAAATTGTTTGACCTGTGTTCTCTGCAATTCTATATGAATTTTAGGTTCAGCTAGTCTATTTCCATAAAAAAAACTTTTTGGTATTTTGATGGGCTTTTTGTTGAATCTGTAGATCAATTTAGGTAGCATTGCCCCCAGTATTTGATAAGATTAATCTTCTGTTGTATGAACACATAGTATCTTTCCATTTATTAGGCCTTTTATTTCTTTGAACAATGTTTTGTAGCTTTTGGTGTACAAGCCTGGCACTTCTTTGATTGAATTTATTCTTAAGTATCTTGCTCTTTTTATGCTATTACAAAATGAATTATTTTCTCTACTTCATTGTTAAATTGTTCATTACAGTTGTGCAGTTGACTTTGTATATCAATCTTATACCTTGCTGAACATATGTCCAGTGCCATTTTAAATGTAGATATACTGAAGCTTTAATGCAAAATATGGAATTATTCAGAGTAATGAGCTTGATTTAGATATGATATTTTTTCCAAAGAATACAGGCATACCTCAGAGATATTGAGGATTTGGTTTTAGACCACAGCAGTAAGAAAGAAAAGAAAGTGAAGTTGCTCAGTCATGTCCAGCTCTTTGAGATCCCATGGGCTGTAGCCCACCAGGCTCCTCCATCCATAGGATTTTCCAGGCAAAAGTACGGAGTGGTTTGCCATTTCCTTCTCCAGGGGATCTTCCCGACCCAGGGATTGAACCCAGGTCTCTCGCATTGTATGCAGACGCTTTTCCATCTGAGCCACCAGGGAAGTTACTTTAGACCACAGCAGTAAAGTGAATATCACAATAAAGTGAGTCACACAAATTTTGTGGTTTCTCAATGTATATGAAAGTTATGTTTACATTATACTGTGCAGTGTTCACTATACTATTAAGTGTTCAGAAGTATTATGTCTTGGAGAAGGCGATGGCACCCCACTCCAGTAGTCTTGCCTGGCAAATCCCATGGATAGCGGAGCCTGGTGGGCTGCAGTCCATGGGGTCGCTAAGAGTCGAACACGACTGAGTGACTTCACTTTCACTTTTCACTTTTATGCATTGGAGAAGGAAATGGCAACCCACTCCAGTGTTCTTGCCTGGAGAATCCCAGGGACGGGGGAGCCTGGTGGGCTGCCGTCTATGGGTCGCACAGGGTCGGACATGACTGAAGTGACTTAGCAACAGTATTATGTCTAAAAAAAACAATGTACATACTTTAATTAAAAATAATTTATTGCTGAAAAATGGTAACCATCATCCAAGCCTTCAGCAAGTGATAATCTCATTGCTGGTGGAGGATCTTGCCTTAGTGTTGATGGCTGCTGACTGATCAAGGTAGTGGTTGCTCACGGTTGGGGTGGCTGTGACAATCTCTTAAAATAAGACAACATTGAAGTTTGCCACTGGCATGCAGTGCTGTTTGATAGCATTTTCCCCACAATAGAACTTCTTTCAAAATTTGAAATCCATCCTCTAGTATCATGCCACTGTTTTACCAACTAAGTTTATGTGATGGTTTTAAATCCTTTGTTGTCATTTCAGCAATCTTCACAACATCTTCACAGGAGTAGATTGTATCTTAAGAAACCACTCTTTGCTTATCCATAGAAACAACTTCTCGTGTGTTAGAGTTTGATCACCTCTAAAAAGAGATTGCTGCAATTCAGTCACACCATCAGACTCTACTTCTAATTCTAATTCTCTTACTATTTCTGCCACATCTATAATGACTTATTCCACTAAAGTCTTGAACTTTTCAAAGTCATCCACAAGGAGGGAATCAACTGCTTCAAAATTCCTGATAATATTGATATTTTGACCTCTTCTCATGAGTCTTGAATATTCTTAATGATTTCTAAAATGGTGAATCCTTTACTTCCTATCAGAGGAATCACTCTCTATGACAGTTATAGTCTTATGAAATGTATTTATTAAATAATAAGACTTCAAACTTTAAATTACTCCATAAGCCATGGGCTACAGAATAGATGTGCTAGCAGGCCTGAAACAACATAATTTTGCTTTATATTTCCTTAAGAGCCCTTGGGTGACCACATGTATTGTCAGTGAGCAGTTATGTTTTGAAAGAAATTTTTTTTCTGAGCAGTAGTTCTCTATAGTAGGCTTAAAATACTCAGTAAAACATGTTGTCAACAGATGTTCTGTCATTCAGGCTCTATTTTTCCATTTATAGAGCAGGGCCAGGGTAGATGTAGCATAATTCTAAACGGTCCTAGTGTCTTGGAATGATAAATCGGCATCAGCTTCAATTTTAAGTCATGAGCTGCATTCACCTCTAAAAAGAGAGTCAACTGGTCCTTTGAAGTTTTGAACCCTGCCTTGACTTCTCCTCTATAGCTATGAGTCCTAGATGGCATCTTCTTCCAATAAGAGGCTGTTTTATCTACATGAAAAGTTTGTAGCTTAATACATCTTAGCTAGATCTTCTGGATAAGTTGCTGCAACTTCTCTATTAGCACTTGCTGTTTCATCTTACACTTCTGTGCTATGGAGATGGCTTCTCTCCTTCAATCTCATTAATGGATCTCTCCTAGCTTCAAACCTTTCTTCTGCAGATTCCTTGTCTCTCTGAGCCTTTATAGAATTGAAGGAAGCTAGAACCTTGTCCTGGATTAGGCTTTAGCTTAAGGGACACTTGTACCTGATTTAGTCTTCTACCCAGTCCACTAAAACTTTTCCGTATCACTAATAAGACTGCTTCACTTACCATTATCATTTGTGTGTTCACTGGAGTAGCACTTTTAGTTTCCTTCAAAGACTTTTCCTTTGCATTCACAACTTGGCTGACTGGTTCAAGAGGGCTAGCATTCAGACTTCCTCAGCTTTTGAAATACATTCCTCACTAAGCTTAATCATTTCTAACTCTCGATTTAAATTGAGAGACATGCAGCTCTTTCAGTTGAACACTTAGGGTCCATTGTGGATTATTAATTGGCCTAATCTGAATAATGTTGTGTCTCAGAGAATAAGGAAGCCTGAGGCGAGGAAGAGCAGTAATGACTGGTCAGTGGAGCAGTCAGAACACAAACGTTTATCGATTCAGTTCACCATCTTATATTTTTATGTTATTATAAAATTATAGTATTAGGTTAATATAATATACATCATATTAATTGTATCATATTATTATGTTAATATAATATAATGGAGAAGTTTAAAATACTGTAAGAATTACCAAAATATGACATAGAGATAGGAAGTGAGCAAATGCTGTTGAAAAAATGGTGCTATAGACTTGTTCCATACAGGGTTATCAGAAAACTTCTAAATTTGTAACAAATGCAGTATCTGTGAAGCAAAATAAAGCAAAATGAAATAAAACAATATATGCCTGTATACATTTAACACATCCGATATGTTAGACTAGGAAGAAAGTTAATGAAATAAAACCTTCAATCCTCAACTTAGATAAACAAGGCATATATTAAATACCAATCTGTGTGCTTTATTTGTGTAAATATCTTCATCATAGCTCTGTAATGTAGATACTACAATTATTCCCATTTTACACATGAGGAAATTGGGGCAGAGAGAAATTAAATAGCTTGGGCAAGTTGACATGGCTGGAAATTGGTGAAGCCAGTATTTGAAACCTGACAGTTTGATTCAAGTTTACGTATGTTTAACTTCTATGTCATATTGCCTCTTGAAACAGTGTGGAAATAGATATGCAAAGTAGCTCCTCCCAGGATTTTTCAGTACTTTCTTTTTTTTTTTTAATATAAATTCATTTATTTTAATTGGAGGCTAATTACTTTACAATATTGTATTGGTTTTGCCATACATCAACATGAATCTGCCACGGGTGTACATGTGTCCCCCATCCTGAACCCCCTCCCACCTCCCTCCCCATACCATCCTTCTGGGTCATGCCAGTGCATAAGCCCCGAGCATCCTGTATCATGCTTTAAAACTGGTCCGGCGATTTGTTTCACATATGATATTATACATGTTTCAATGCCATTCTCCCAAATCTTCCCACCCTTGCCCTCTCCCATAGAGTCCAAAATACTGTTCTAGACATCTGTGTCTCTTTTTCTGTCTTGCATACAGGGTTATCATTACCATCTTTCTAAATTCCATATATATGCGTTAGTATACTGTATTGGTGTTTTTCTTTCTGGCTTACTTCACTCTGTATAATAGGCTCCAGTTTCATCCACCTCATTAGAACTGATTCAAATGTATTCTTTTTAATGGCTGAGTAATACTCCATTGTGTATATGTACCACTGCTTTCTTATCCATCCATCTGCTGATGGACATGTAGGTTGCTTCCATGTCCTGGCTATTATAAACAGTGCTGTGATGAACATTGGGATACACGTGTCTCTTTCCCTTCTGGTTTCCTCAGTGTGTATGCCCAGCAGTGGGATTGCTGGGTCATATGGCAATTCTATTTCCAGTTTTTTAAGGAATCTCCACACCT
>NW_011495082.1:3436427-3450848 GCF_000754665.1 Bison bison bison
CATCTGTATGTCTTCTTTGGAGAAATGTCTATTTAGTTCTTTGGCCCATTTTTTGATTGGGTCGTTTATTTTTCTGGAATTGAGCTGCAGGAGTTGCTTGTATATTTTTGAGATTAATTCTTTGTCAGTTGCTTCATTTGCTATTATTTTCTCCCATTCTGAAGGCTGTCTTTTCACCTTGCTTATAGTTTCCTTTGTTGTGCAGAAGCTTTTAATTTTAATTAGGTCCCATTTGTTTATTTTTGCTTTAATTTCTAATATTCTGGGAGGTGGGTCATAGAGGATCCTGCTGTGATGTATATTGGAGAGTGTTTTGCCTATGTTCTCCTCTAGGAGTTTTATAGTTTCTGGTCTTACATTTAGATCTTTAATCCATTTAAAGTTTATTTTTGTGTATGGTGTTAGAAAGTGTTCTAGTTTCATTCTTTTACAAGTGGTTGACCAGTTTTCCCAGCACCACTTGTTAAAGAGATTGTCTTTTCTGCATTGTCTATTCTTGCCTCCTTTGTCAAAGATAAGGTGTCCATATGTACGTGGATTTATCTCTGGGCTTTCTATTTTGTTCCATTGATCTATATTTCTGTCTTTGTGCCAGTATCATGCTGTCTTGATGACTGTGACTTTGTAGTACAGCCTGAAGTCAGGTAGGTTGATTCCTCCAGTTCCATTCTTCTTTCTCAAGATTGCTTTGGCTATTCAAGGTTTTTTGTATTTCCATACAAATTGTGAAATTATTTGTTCTAGCTCTGTGAAAAATACCGTTGGTAGCTTGATAAGGATTGCATTGAATTTATAGATTGCTTTGGGTAGTATACTCATTTTCACTATATTGATTCTTCTGATCCATGAACACAGTATATTTCTCCATCTATTAGTGTCCTCTTTGATTTCTTTCACCAGTGTTTTATAGTTTTCTATATATAGATCTTTTGTTTATTTAGGTACATATATTCCTAAGTATTTCATTCTTTTCGTTGCAATGGTGAATGGAATTGTTTCCTTAATTTCTCTTTCTATTTTCTCATTATTAGTGTATAGGAATGCAAAGGATTTCTGTGTGTTGATTTTATATCCTGCAACTTTACTATATTCATTGATTAGCTCTAGTAATTTTCTGGTGGAGTCTTTAGGGTTTTCTATCTAGAGGATCATGTCATCTGCAAACAGTGAGAGTTTTACTTCTTCTTTTCCAATTTGGATTCCTTTTATTTCTTTTTCTTCTCTGATTGCTGTGGCCAAAACTTCCAAAACTATGTTGAATAGTAGTGGTGAAAGTGGGCACCCTTGTCTTGTTCCTGATTTTAGGGGAAATGCTTTCAATTTTTCACCATTGAGGATAATGTTTGCTGTGGGTTTGTCATATATAGCTTTTATTATGTTGAGGTATGTCTCTTCTATTCCTGCTTTTTGGAGTTTTTTTTTTATCATAAATGGATGTTGAATTTTGTCAAAGGCTTTCTCTGCATCTATTGAGATAATCATACAGCTTTTATTTTTCAATTTGTTAATGTGGTGTATTACATTGATTGATTTGTGGATATTGAAGAATCCTTGCATCCCTGGCATAAAGCCCACTTGGTCATGATGTATGATCTTTTTAATGTGTTGTTGGATTCTGATTGCTAGAATTTTCTTATGGATTTTTGCATCTATGTTCATCAGTGATATTGGCCTGTAGTTTTCTTTTCTTTCTTTCTTTTTTTTTTGTGGCATTGTTGTCAGGTTTTGGTATTAGGGTGATGGTGGCCTCATAGAATGAGTTTGGAAGTTTACCTTCCTCTGCGATTTTCTGGAAGAGTTTGTGTAGGATAGGTGTTAGCTCTTCTCTAAATTTTTGGTAGAATTCAGCTGTGAAACCGTCTGGAACCTGGGCTTTTGTTTGCTGGAAGATTTCTGATTACAGTTTCAGTTTCTGTGCTTGTAATGGGTCTGTTAAGATTTTCTATTTCTTCCTGGTTCAGTTTTGGAAAGTTGTACTTTTCTAAGAATTTGTCCATTTCTTCCAAGTTGTCCATTTTATTAGCATATAATTGCTGATAGTAGTCTCTTACGATCCTTTGTATTTCTGTGTTGTCTGTTGTGATCTCTCTATTTTCATTTTTAATTTTATTGATTTGATTTTTCTCCCTTTGTTTCTTAATGAGTCTGGCTAATGGTTTGTCAATTTTATTTATCCTCTCAAAGATCCAGCTTTTGGCTTTGTTGATTTTTGCTATGGTCTCGTTTGTTTCTTTTGCATTTATTTCTGCCCAAATTTTTAAGATTTATTTCCTTCTAATGACCCCAGGGTTCTTCATTTCTTCCTTTTCTAGTTTCAGTATTTTCATTGTCCTTCCTTGATTACAAAGAACACCAAAATATCTGACCACACTGAGGATTATAAAACCCATCTTGACAAGAGGGAAATGTCCTCTGAGCACAGTCAGTGTCACAAGCCTATTGTTTTACATTAAAAAAAAAAAATAACCCTTTGTTTTAGAACAATTTTAGATTAACAGAAAAAAAATACAAAGGTGGTATAGAGAGTTCCGATATACTCTTTTCTTGCTTTCATGTCTCTGATGAGAAGTCCAGCGTAGTTCTATCTTTTTCCTGTTGTTGTTATTCAGTTGCTAAGTCCTGTTCACTCTTTTGTGACTCTATGGACTGTAGCCCATGAGGCTTTTCTGTCCATGGGATTTCCCAGGCAAGAATATTGGAGTAGATTGCCATTTCCTTCTCCAGGAAATGAGACCCACGGATCGAACCTGCATCTCCTGCATTGGCAGGTGGATTCTTCTACCAGTAAGCCACCAGGGAAGCCCCTTTTTCCCTGTTGTTTAGGTGTATTTTTCCTCTTTTACACTTTTTTCTTTGTCTTTGATTTCTGTAGTCTGAATAAAATGGCCAGTTGTGGATTTTTTTGTACTTATCCTGCTTGGTGTTCACTAAAGATTCCTAAGTCTGTGGTTTGGTGTCTGTCATTTAATTTTGGAGAATTCTTGGCCATTATTTGTTGTTCCAATCACTCGTTTGTGTCCGACTCTTGATGACCCTATGGACCTACAGCATCTCCTGGAGTTTGCTCAAACTCATGTTCACTGCTTTGGTGATGCCATCCAACCATCTCGTCTCTGTCATCGTCTTCTCCTCCTGCCTTCAATCCTTCCCAGCATCAGGGTCTTTTCCAGTGAGTCGGCTCTTCACATCAGGTGGCCAAAATATTGGAGCTCTAGCACCAGGCCTTCCAATGAATATTCAGAGTTGATTTCCTTTAGGATAGACTGTTTTGATTTCCTTGCTGTCCAAGGGACTCTCAGGAGTCTTCTCCAGTACCACAACTCAAAAGCATCAATTCTTTGGCACTCAGACTTTTTTTATTGTCCAGCTCCTAAATCTGTACATGACTACTGGAAAAACCATAGCTTTGACCAGATGGACCTTTGTCATCAAAGTAATGTCTCTGCTTTTTAATATGCTGTCTAGTTTTGTTGTTGCTTTTCTTCCAAGGAGTAAGTGTCTTTTAATTTCATGGCTGTAGTCACCATCTGCAGTAATTTTGGAGCCCAAGAAAATAACATTGTCACTGTTTCCATTGTTTTCCTGTCTCAGTTCAGTTCAGTTGCTCAGTCATGTCCAACTCTGTGACCCCATGAACCGCAGCACACCAGGCCTCCCTGTCCATCACCAACTCCAGGAGTCCACCCAAACCCATGTCCATTGAGTCAGTGATGCCATCCAACCATCTCATCCTCTGTCGTCCCCTTCTCCTCCTGCCTTCAATCTTTCCCAGCATCCAGGTCTTTTCAAATGAGTCAGCTCTTCACATCAGGTGGCCAAAGTATTGGAGTTTCAGCATCAGTCCTTCCAATGAACACCCAGGACTGATCTCCTTTAGGATGGACTGGCTGGATCTCCTTGAAGTCCAAGGGACTCTCAAGAATCTTCTCCAACACCACAGTTCAAAAGCATCAGTTCTTCGGCGCTCAGCTTTCTTTATAACTTCCCTGCTGGCTCAGATGGTAAAGTATCTGCTTACAATGCAGGAGACCTGGATTCAATCCCTGGGTTGGGAAGATCCCCTGGAGAAGGAAATGGCAACCCACTCCAGTACTCTTGCCTGGAAAATCCCATGGATGGAGGAGCCTGGTAGGCTACAGTCCATGGCGTCACAAAGAGTCAGATACAACTGAGTGACTTCACTTTCAGCTTTCTTTATCGTCCAACTCTCACATCCATACATGACCACTGGAAAAACCATAACCTTAACTAGATGGACCTTTGTTGACAAAGTAATGTCTCTGCTTTTCAATATGCTGTCTGCTGCTGCTGCTGCTAAGTCGCTTCAGTGGTGTCTGACTCTGTGCGACCCCATAGACGGCAGCCCACCAAGCTCTGCTGTCCCTGGGATTCTCCAGGCAAGAACACTAGAGTGGGATGCCATTTCCTTCTCCAGTGCATGAAAGTGAAAAGCAAAAGTGAAGTTGCTCAGTCGTGTCCGACTCTTCACGACCCCATGGACTGCAGCCCACCAGGCTCCTCCGTCCATGGGATTTTCCAGGCAAGAGTACTGGAGTGGGGTGCCATTGCCTTCTCTGAATATGCTGTCTAGGTTGGTCATAACTTTCCTTCTGAGGAGTAAGTGTCTTTTAATTTCATGGCTGCAATCACCATCTGCATTGATTTTCGAGCCCCCCAAAATAAAGTCAGCCGCTGTTTCCACTGTTTCCCCATCTATTTGCCATGAAGTAATGGGACTGGATGCCATAATCTTAGTTTTCTGAATGTTGAACTTTAAGCCAACTTTTTCACTCTCCTCTTTCACTTTCATCAAGAGTCTCTTTAGTTCCTCTTCACTTTCTGCCGTAAGGGTGGTGTCATCTGCATATCTGAGGTTATTGATATTTTTCCCACAATCTTGATTCCAGCTTGTGATTCATCCAGCCCAGAATTTTGCATGATGTACTCTGCATACAAGTTAAATAAGCAGGGTGACAGTATATAGCTTTGACATACTCCTTTCCCAATTTTGAATTTGTCTTTTGTTCCATTTCCACTTCTAACTGTTGGTTCTTGACCTGCATACAGGTTTCTTAGGAGGCAGGTAAGGTGGTCTGGTGTTCCCATCTCTTTAAGAATTTTCCACAGTTTTTTTGTGATTTACACAATCAAAAGGCTTTAGCGTAGTCAGTGAAGCAGAAGTAGATGTTTTTTTGGCCATTATTACTTCAAATGTTTATTTTGCTTCATTTTCTCTTCTTCTTTTTATATTCAAATTGTACATATATTACACTTTTTGAAAGTCCCACAATTCCTGAGTAGTCTGTTCTTTTTTGTTTGTTTTAGTTTTAATTATTCATTTCAATTTGGGAAGTTTGTACTGACCTATTTTCAAGCTTATTGATTCTTTCCTTTGCCATGCTCAATCTGCAGATAAACCCAGTAAAGGCATTCTTCATTTCTTTTATACTTTTTGATATCTGATACTTCTTTTTTAAATTTTCTTTAATTTTATTTATTGATTTATTTATATATTTATTTTTGGCTGTTTTGCGTCTTCACTGCTGCTTGGGCTTTTCTCTAGTTTCAGTGAGTGGGGCCTGCTCTCTAGTTGAAGTGCACAGGCTTCTCGTTGCAATGGCTTCTCTTGTTGCAGAAAAGAGGGCTCTAGGGAATGTGGGCTCGATAGGTGCATTTTCCGGGCTCTTGAGCACAGGCTCAATAACTGTGGGACACAGGCTTAGTTGCTCCGAGGCATGTGGGATCCTCCTGGATCAGGGATCAAATCCATATCTCCTACACTGATAGGCGGATTCTTTACCACTCTACTACCAGGGAGACCCGTCATTTTGATTTTTATTTCTTAGGATTTCCCTTTCTTTGCTATGGTACTCATTTATTCTTGTATGTTGTCTGCTTTTTAAATCAAAGCCCTAACATATTTATTCAGCTTATTTAAAATTCACTAATAATTCTAACGTGTCATATCTGAGTCTAGTACTGATGCTTGCTTTGGCTCTTTCAACTCCGTTGTCTTGTAGCATAACTTTTTTTTTTGGTTGTTGTTGTTGAAAATCAGACATGATATTTTGGGTAATAGGTACTGAGGTTAACAGGTCTGTAGTGTGATGATTTATGCTTATCTGGCTATAAGTTGGTCTGTGTTTATATTTGCTATAGCTATAAGTACAAGAAGTTTCATGTTCTCTCTGTATCTACCCTATTGACTTTCATTTCAGTTCAGTTCAGTCTCTCAGTCGTGTCCGACTCTTTGCGACCCCACGAATCGCAGCGTGCCAGGCCTCCCTGTACATCACCAACTCCCGGAGTTTACCCAAACTCATGTCCATTTGAGTCGGTGATGCCATCCAACCATCTCATCCTCTGTCGTCCCCTTCTCTTCCTGCTTTAGGCTTCCCTAAATACTCCTCAGAGAGAGTCAGCATTTTGTAGCTCAACTATAATCCTCTGTGCTATGCTCAAGCCCTACTAATGTGATTAAATATTGCCTGCCATATCGGTAAAAAAAGGATGGTGTAGCCATCAAACCACCACATTACAGATGCCCCAATAGTGAGCCCCGAGGGAACTCCAGATACATGCAGGATACCCACAATCTAGCAGTCAACTGCTCCAGCCACCTCCTACAGTGCACGCCAGGAGACTCAGGATTAGAAAGCACGTCATGTTGGCCTCAGATAGCTGAGGTGCATATCAAAGGAATGATTTCAGTGAGCCTAGACTCTTGCATCTTCCCTAAGTAGAAAAGCATCCTTAACTTGACATATCTGTTTTCTTTTATTAACAGTAATTATTGATATTCTGAATACCTGGTCTTCTGTTGCAGATCTCCTATATATCCTGCCTTCCTTCCTTGCCTCTTTGAAACAATTTCCTTGTGTTATCTGAGGTGCTGTCCCCTGGGCTCAAAGTCCTCAAATGTCCACCAAGTAAAACATAACTTTTAGTTGTGCTTTTTTTTTTTTCAGTCCACAATATGATATGACATGGAAGAGGAGAAGAATTCTTTTAGCTGATCTGTATTTTAGGGCTGTGTTTCTCCAGGGGTATAACTTTGTCCCCCCTTGTCTCCTATCTCCTTCTCTGGCTTCAGGATTCCTATTCTATTTCTTTGAATCTGTGATTCCTAGCTTGTTTGTTTTTCCCTTCCTTAGGTGAGTAGGAAAGCCGGAGAGAGCTGGAGTTTGAGGAAATCCCTTCTCTCAGCTGGGATGAGCCTCAGGCAAAGTGTTTCTCCCTACATTTTTAGACCTTTCTTAGGAAGAAGAGTTTGATTGTGTTTCACCAAGATTATTCTTCCCTGTTCTTGCCAGAGCCCTGAGGGATCTTTCTCAGAACTTCACTGTGAGAATCTGGTGGGGTTCCTTGAGGTAAAATGTGTGGGGTCTCCCCAACACTGTGGCTCCTCCCCAAGTTTCTCATTTTCACACTAGTCTACTCAGCCTCCAGCAATTTGTCAAAATTACCATATACGCGGTCCTACCAGTTTATGGCTTCGGCGGCTTCTACTCCAGGCAAGCGGATCTTGGCTCTGGATTTGCCCGTCTCTCCAGATTTCTGGGTGGCAGTTTGCCCTGCCTCCTCAGTTCTCTGTGGTCCATGAAATCACTGCTTTTCAGTTTATTCAGGTTTTTATTATTGTAAGGACGTGAGTAATGACTTCCAAACTCTTCATATGTCTGAACTGAAAGTAGAAGTCAGGCATGTATTTTTAAAATTCTGAAATATACAATATTGGTGAGCTTTGGAAATAGTAAGAGTAGAAAATTTAAAACAATGAGAATATTTTCTAGCTTAAATAGGAAGGCACATGTAATAATTTGATCTGTGTCTGTACGTGTAAATTGAATTGGTGAACTATATAAAATTTTACTCTTCCTCAAAAATTCACATGAGCCATACTTCCAATGTGGGTAATCAGTGGATTTCTCTGTTTTGCTTTCCATCTGTATAACATACTACTTTGATGTCTATTTGACCAGAGAAAGAGATTTTTCCTAGCAAGAAGCATACAAATCAGTGATTCAGAAAGTTTGCCATGGGATTTGTTTTGTAAGGATATTATTATTTTGTATGTAAAGCAGTCTTCAAAAATGCCACACTGATCCCGGTTTCACTGAAAAGTCATATGCTGATGCAAACCTTATGTTCGCACAGTGGCTGCCTTTTAGTACATCAAACCCTAGTGAACATCATTAGATCAAATGACTGTAAAAGGTCTTAAGTGGAATGATTTTGATCTGCTCTACACGTTTCCCACTGGATTTTTTGTCCACATTACATAATCACTGTACATTTGGCACAGTATGTTGCCTTTGAAAGAGCTTCAAGATTAAGGAAGCATGAAGACAGAATTGCCCATAAAATCAGAAAGGAGTACTAGAAATATATATGCTGCAAAAACTAAAATCTTCCTTCCTCCTTCATTGTAAACTCAAAGCTCATGCTGAGCTTTATGATTGAGGACTCAACTTAGATAAGCATTAAAGGCTGTTTCACATGATTTGTCTTCTGATTTGGCTGGGCATTAGTATTAAAAAATCTATTAGGAAAGAATTCTAAAATTCTTACCCATGGACAGAAAATAGTTCTTTTACTTAGGTGGTCGATAAGCATACATATGAAAAATCCTTTGTCAGTATGTATATAACAGATTAATATGAGAGTATTTTTGTTTTAAGGGAGTATAACAGCAGAAGATGACCCTGTGGATGTGGATAGTCTTAGAGGCGATGTTGACAGTTGAACAAACATTAAGTATACTTCTCCAAATTGAGAAGATGACTTGCCTATATCCTCTGACATAGAGCTTCCCTTTTTCTTATCCCATATCCACTCCTCCAGTGTAAATTAGATTTAATAAAGGTGCAGTGACAGCAACTTTAGAAGCTTTGGAATATGCTCAGAAGTCACCTTTGAAATCACCAGAAACTTGTGCCTTCACTTTTTTTCTTTTACAAATAAATGGACTTCCAAGTTCAAATGTTTTGTTTACTAAAATGGCACCATGGTAGTTGCATTGTTGTTTAGAATTATTATAATAAAAGCATAGCTTTATTTACGGCCTATTTCCATCATTATTAATAATATTATTTTCATAGGTAGTAGAAGTTAGGAGGTCCAAGGTATCACATCAGGATAAACATTTTAGAAAATAAACCTTTGTTGGGAATAGCCTATTGGAATACCCAAAGATGGGTTAGAGTCAGCTTTTACTAGCTCATGAGAATCAGTTGTTAAATTTTCAGTCATTTTGCAAACTAGTTTTTCGATAGGCCATTATTAGAAATTAAAATATTCAGGCTTACATTATAATAAATGTTTAATAAATATAAAATCATCATTTCCTAATTTACTGCAGTTTACTTTTATCTATGTGCTGGAGATTATTTATATCTACTGTATCACACAATGGAATTGCTATGCAGTGATGTGTTACTGGACATTTTTTCCCTACACCCTGTTCATCGGTGTCACATTGGTAACTTGAAATCGGCTGTGGTGAGTGTATTTACATCACAGAAATCACCAAATGCTAATAATAGGGGATTGAATTACTATTTTGTTGTTTGTACAAGCTCACGAAAGTGATGGGCAAAATGTTAACAATGCATATTAAATTTAAATGCCTCGTATGTGTTTGTTATACTTTAAATAGCACCAAAATAGAAGAAATATTCTTGTAGTGTAGAAAACTGTTACCCAATTTGGCAAAAAAATTTTTCACACGTTACTGATAGAGTAAATGACATTCTGATATATGAATTAATTATATCACGTTCATTTTATTATCATTGGTAAGTTTTGTGCTATGCAGTCTTTATATTGGTAAAATTTATTACAAAAAAAACCTACCTCATATATGTAGGTATGGAAATCTCTGGTGGCTCAATGGTAAAGAATCTGCCTGCCAATGTAAGAGATGCAGGAGATGTGGATTCAGATTTAGGTCTGGAAGATCCCCTGGAGAAGGGAATAGTTACCCACTCCAGTAGTCTTGCCTGGAAAATGCCAAGGACAGAGGAACCTGTCTGGCTACAGTCCATGGGGTCACAAAAGAGTCGGACATGACTGAGCAGACAGAGCAGCAGAAGAGTATTTGAGAAAACATGAGGGTGGGGCTACATTTGACCAGTTCTGTTGCAAAACTGGTGATAATTACCTCAACACACTGTACGACAGAGGATGAGATGGCTGGATGGCATCACTGACTCGATGGACATGAATTTGGGTGGACTCCAGGAGTTGGTGATGGACAGGGAGGCCTGGTGTGTTGTGGTTCATGGGGTCGCAAAGAGTTGGACACGACTGAGGGACCGAACTGAACTGAACTGAACTGAAAGGAAAAGAAGATTTTTTGAAAAAGAATTGCTCAGCTTCATGAAGTAAACTTTATTGAGGTGCCATCTACTTTTCCTAAAGTAGCATGAACTCCTTTTTTTCAGTGTAGGGGCTCCATATTTGTAAAAGTTATTTAGCAGCAGGACACTTACTTCACCTTTTAGGCTCCTCCTATAAGTGCTGTTTTGATGAGAATTCTTCCTTTACAGAATCCTGGGCACCTTTCTGAGCCATCCGTCATTCAGGGACCCTTGTCTTGGATAGCAGTTACTCATCTGTTTACATACACCTGTACATTTACATATAAATTTGGGCAAATTTACTTTTTAAAGCTAATAGCAATTTTTAAATTAAATTTAATTTTTTTTACATATATCAACATAACAAGAATTGTTACCCCTTGACCCCAGGTAGTTTTCTAAGCCAATGTGAGCTTTCTCCTACCCCTGCTGCATCTACTATATGGCCAAATGGTTCAAAATAGGAAAAGCAAAGGAAAGAAAAAAGAAGCAGATTTAGAAATTATTAGATTGTGATACTGCAGAGTTAAATGATGGTTTTATCATATGGTTCCTCTCTAAGTCTTACTATGTCTGAGCGAGGCAAAGGTTAATAGAGAGATGGAGAGAGAAGCTTCATCCTAGGGCATACAAAATTATCCCCCCACCCCCTCAGGTGTTTTGTTTTAGGCCAAAAAATCTAATCTAATATTAATAGGGATGACTGCGTAGAGGACATTTTTCCTAGAGAGATCTCTGACTTCACTGCTGCAAACACTTGATGCTTTGGCTGGAGCATCCTAAACTGTGAAATGAAGAGCTGTTTTAGAATGGCTATACCCCATGCTTGAGACCAGTCCTCACATTATGTTGTTGAACACTGTCACTGGGACTAGTACTATTGGAAAAATGCTCTCAGTGGTGATTTCTTTGTAGATACACTTGGGAACTTGTGAATATGGAATTGACTGTGGGCTAAACCTTAAAATTGTGTTCAAGACCCTTCTCTAATTCAGTCCAGCCATTTCCACATTCTCTCTGAATTGGTGATGCCTTTTTACATGTCTCCTTGTCACAAAACCTTGTGAATTAGTACACAGTGTACCAGTTCAAGTGTTGTAACAGTTCTTAAACCTCTATCCTGCTAGAATGAAGAGTTGAGGGTATTGGGTGATACTGGCAGGTAGGCATTTAAAATGTGCTTTTTGAATAACTGACATACAAGGATCACAATAAAAATACAAATTATAAAGTATGCAAAATTTTAATCCTATGCTTTTTCCTGATACTTGGCCCAAAGCCCTCCCTCCAGATGATTAATCATCACTTGCATTAATATTTTTTTGTGTATATTACCAGGTATGTGTGTGTGTGTTTTAACACAAGTAAAAGAAGATATGGATACAAGTTACAAATGTAGTTTTACTTTCACTGAGCAATCATACTTATGGAAATCTTTCCTATAAATATATTTCTGCACATGAGCATGAGATTTGATTAGGCTCCTTATTGTAGCATACAATGCGGTAATCTGCATTTGTGGAGAAAAACAGAAGGAACTTTTTATGTATTGATATGTTGAAATGGAAATATTCCAGCAGGTATATATTGTTAATATGAAAAAAATATTGCAATATGATATCTATATGTTAACTTTTATACTATTAAAAGGAAGAAATTATAAAGGCTTTTGGAATGAAAATAAACTTTTAAAAAATAGATTGTTTAATCACAAATCTCAAGGCAGAAACAATTCATATTATTTTCAAGGGTAGTAGAAAGGATAGCACAAACTATTAAATTTATGGATCCCAAGTGGATAATTTTACTGAACTCTGGTTCCAAATAATGCAGTAGTGAAAAATTTGGGAGAAGTCTAGAAATTTGGTAAATAAATTATGGCATGTCTATATAATACAATATAATTCCTTAAAGTGAGATTTATAGTATTGAAAAATGCTCTTTTAAATGTAAAATTCATGTAAAGAAAAAGAAGTAGGCCAATCACTGTCTAATGAATTAGTGTAATTAATAATTTGTTAAAGGATAGTAGAAAATACACAAAGACTGATAGCAATTGTCTTTGGTTGTGGAATTATTAGTGATTTTGTTTTCTTAAGCTATTCTTATATTTTCTGAGATTTCAATGCAGATTTTCTATTGCTGGAAGAGATGGGAAAAGTTTATTTGAAAAGGTGATAGAAATATTTCTGGGAGATGGTAATTGAAAAAAATAACTCAAACTTAGTGCTTTTGTTAGTTAGGGGGAGAGAAATATAATTCATTCTTGGCATGAAAGGTGACTTATTCTCCCCTCCTTTTCCTGCTTTTCTCTCCTAGATCAAAGAATGTGAGTCTGTGTAGCTCAGTAGACAAGTAGTCAGTTTGTCATTTAGTGTGGTAGATACAATATTTATGGTTATTATCCAACAAAATTATGTTGTTTTAGTAATATTTTATTATGCACTTAAAGATATAAAAAAATATTGACCTTAATTCTATTACATTCATCATTCAAGGATGTGTTAAAGCATTTTACATTCCTTCAAGGCTGAAAGTGGTTGATTTAGGCAAAAGGATTATGGATTTGAGAGTCAGTTGCCCAAAATTTTTGAGAAAAATGTCTGCTATGAAATAAAATATGTTAGTGGTAGAAAGAAGAAAGAGATGGTTGTATAGCTCTACCAGGACTCTAACCTTTGTTTACCTGTCGGTTTCCATTCATCTGAACAGATTGTTTTCACTTACATCTTAGTGCATATCCATCTCTTTCTCTCTATTTGTATAACTCCTTCCACACTGCTATCATAGTCTTCAGTCTTTCATTTCAAATTGAAGTTATGTTTCCTCGTTCTTCTTCACTTCACACTGTTAATCAGAGACCAAATATGGGAGTATTTAGTGTTTGTCTTACTTGTTAGACTGCAAGCTCTTTGAGAATGAGAGACACTGCCCAACAGTGACATATCCTCAGTGCTTAGTGCACTTAACATATTGCTTTTAGATGACTGAAACTACAAGAGAACTCTTTTCCCTAATAACCCCTGTTTGAGGTTCCTCAGGCTTCCTAAGTTAATCAGCTTTGAGAAATTCCTTCCTAGTTATTGTATCTTCATATATTTCTTGTGCTTTATATTCTCTTTACTCTTGTGATTTTGATTATATGCATGGTAGAACATTTGATCATGTTGCATATGCCCCATTGTTCTTTTTTGTTGTTGTTCTTTTTTTTTTTTAATCTGTGTGTTTCAGTTTGGATTTTCTATTGACCTGGTTTTCAGTTCTCAGTTTCTGTCTTCTGCTGTGTTGAACCTGTGGTGATAACCATTAAATGAGTTATTCATGTAAGTATATTTTTCATTTCTAGAAAGGCCATTGAATTTTTAAAAAATAGATCTCAGATTGCTATTGAAAATTTTCATATTTTCTTCCATGGTAGCTATTTCTCTATATTTCCTTTAACAAACTAATGAAAGACTTTTTCACTGATTTAAGTTTGTGAAGCATCTGTAGGTCTAATATTCTCTTTGTTTCAATGATTTCCAATCAGTTAGCTATGTTTTTAGCATGTCTCACAAATTTTGATTGGATTCTAGACATTGTGAATGACCAATTTTAGGAATTCTAGAAGTTATTTTCCTATAAATAAATGTGGGGATTTGAGGTGGGGGAAGAGGGGCAGCTAGAGTAGCAGTCGATTAATGATCCATAGAAGATTAATTTTAGACTTTGTAAGGACAGACTTAATGTAGTATGCTAGTATTACGGAGTGGCTCTTGTGCTGTTTTAGTGAAAATCTAAGTTGTTTACAAGCCCCTTTAAATTGGTAAGACTTGTATTTCAAAACTTATCTTGTAAGCATCAAGCAGCTATTGAAATCTTTGCTCAATTCTTTAGTTTCCGAGTTGTTGCTTAATTCTGGAGCGTGTGTGCTGTCTTAGAGTCAGCTAGTGCTTGATGGCTATTTGTGTACATTTGCAGAGGGCTCCCTTCTGTTCAGTTCCTTCTTCTCCAGATTTTCCCTCAATTTGTAGTCACTCTTTCAGCCCTAAATTCCAGCTCTTGTGTGTTTCGTTAATTT
>NW_011495082.1:3450948-3458671 GCF_000754665.1 Bison bison bison
AATTTACTAAAAATCCTGTTTCCTGCTCCATCTCTGTTACCTGTACTGTGGCATCAAACTGAAAAGTGCTTTCAGGCAAAGACTCAGATGGAGTGGAACCTGTTTAATGGGCCTCTCTTCTTTTACAGATACGATCCCTAAGTTTTCCCCTGCTTTGGATACTTTCCAGTGCCTTTGAATCTTTGTTATATATTGTGTTAGTTTCCTGGGGCTGCCATAACAAAATGAAGAAACACTTGGATGAGGACAGTACTCAGATTAGGTTAGGGGCCATCCTAATGACCTCATTTTGACATGCTATGCTAATGCTAAGTCACTTCAGTCGTATCCGACTCTGTGTGACCCCATAGACAGCAGCCCACCAGGCTCTGCCATCCCTGGGATTCTCCAGGCAAGAATACTGGAGTAGGTTGCCATTTCCTTCTCCAATGCATGAAAGAGAAAAGTGAAAGTGAAGTCACTCAGTCGTGTCCGACTCTTAGCGACCCCATGGACTGCAGCCTGCCAGGCTCCTCTGTCCATGGATTTTCCAGGCAAGAGTACTGGAGTGGGGTGCCATTGCCTTCTCCGCATTTTGACATGATTGCCTTTAAAGATTTCATTTGTATGAAGTTCAAGAACAACCAAAACAAAGTGATTATGATAGAAGATACAGTAGTAGTAACTTGAGGAAGGAAATTTATGGGGTGAGGAAATACTGTGTCTTAACCCAAGTAGTTGTTACATAGGTGTCTATATTTATGTAGATCATTGAGTTTAGGATTAGTGTACTTAATACATCTTAGTGTATGTGGGAGAGGAGGAGTGTCCCTCCATCTTTCAGGGGCCCTGTCCAGCAGCAGCAGCTATATATATTCAGGGATGAACCAACCCTGAATGCTTGGTGCATTTCCTGCTTCTGCCCTCTCTAGGAGCCTGGTGCTGGAATTTTCTACTATTGGGTTAGATTTCTAGGCCTTCAAGCATAATTTTATTTTCAATTTAAAGTTTTTTTTTTTTTTTTTTTTTAATGTAGCTGTCCTTATCAATGGGAGGGTCTAAGCTATTTAGTTTACTGTTGTGGCAACTAAATCTCTACCCACTGGGAATCCTTATAATCATAGAGAATCTCCACAGATATTCAGACGTGATTTAATGCATCTGACGTTGGGATCTTGTTGATCTTGAAAATTGAGTGCAAATGGGTCTAAGTCTGAACTCATTTTTCCTATATCAAGGCCTTGCCAAGATTCCTATTACCCATCTAATCAGCACAGTTTCTGAATTCTTCTTAAGTGAGATGATGAGATTGTTTCCACACAACTTTACCATTCTTTCTTCTGGAAAAGTGACATTGTCCATGCTTCATTCACTTACTTCTCTGCAGTATTCATTGAATACATTCATTGAAAAAGTATCCACCTTTATGATTAAATTGGCCCCTTTTAAAAAGAATGTGTTGGTTTTATCCCTCTCCTAGTCTAGCATACTTTACTAGTTTAAGTGTGTTCTTATTTGTATGTGGCTTGGACATTTTTCTAAGAATTGTTCCTGTACAGTGTTTTGTAGAAGCTACTGAATTATAAACTTTTCTTGTAAGGAACTTTATGTCATTGTTTCTATATTCCACACAAAACACAAATGCCCAGAACAGATTCTTAGAGTATAATAGATATTCTTAAAACCTTGTTGACTGTGTGACATCAGACGATTCAAGTTTGTTCTCTCTTGCTGAACTCAATTATGTTTAACCCTTAGCAGCAATTCTAAATGTTATTCTGTAAAAATGAATAGTCAGGCTAATTCTTTGCTTTGCAAGGACTGTGTTAAAATGAAAATATTTACTTCAGTCAGTTCAGTTCAGTTGGTTCAGTTGCTCAGTCATGTCCAACTCTTTGCAACCCCATGGACTGCAGCACACCAGGCTTCCTTGTCCATCAACAACTTGCGGAGCTTGCTCAGACTCATGTCCATTGAGTTGATGATGCCATCTAACCATCTCATCCTCTGTTGTTCCCTTTTCCTCCTGCCTTCAATCTTTCCCAGCATCAGGGTTTTTTCCAGTGAGTCAGTTCTTCATATCAGATGGCCAAAGTATTGGAGTTTCAGCTTCAGCATCAGTCCTTTCAATGAATGTTCAGGACTGATTTCCTTTAGGATGGACTGGTTGGATCTCCTTGTAGTCCAAGGGACTCTCAAGAGTCTTCTCCAACACCACAGTTCAAAAGCATCAGTTTTTCGGCACTCAGCTTTCTTTAAGGTACAACTCTCACATCCGTACATGACTACTGGAAAAACCATAGCTTTGACTAGATGGACCTTTGTCAGAAAAGTAATATCTCTGCTTTTTAATATGTTGTCTAGGTTTGTCATTGTTTTTCTTCCAAGGAGCAAGCATCTTTTAATTTCATGGCTGCAGTCACCGTCCACTGTAGTTTTTGAGCCCAAGAAAATAAAATCTGTCACTGTTTCCATTGTTTCTCCATCCATTTGCCATGAAGTGATGGGACCAGATGCCATGATCTTTGTTTTTTGAATGTTGAGTTTTAAGCCAGCTTTTTCACTCTCCTCTTTCACTTTCATCAAGCTCTTTAGTTCCTCTTCACTTTCTGCCATAAGGGTGGTGTCATCTGCGTATCTGAGGTTATTGTTATTTCTCCTGGCAGTCTTGATACCAGCTTGTGCTTTATCCAGCTTGGCATTTTGCATGATGTACTCTGCATATAAGTTAAATAAGCAGGGTGACAATATACACCTTGATGTGCTCCTTTTCCAATGTGAAACCAGTCCATTGTTCCATGTCTGTTTCTAACTGTTGCTTCTTGACCTGCATACAGATTTCTCAGGAGGCAGGCCAGGTGGTCTGGTGTTCCCATCTCTTGAAGAATTTTCCACAAGTTGTTGGGATCCACACAGTCAAAAGCTTTTGCATAGTCAATAAAGCAGAGGTAGATGTTTTTCTGGAATTCTTTTGTTTTTTCTATGATCCAGCAGATGAAAACATTTACTTAGATGTTTCAACTTACATAATAGCTACTTTTGATCTTCCATTTATTCATGGCCTTTAAGTTTTTAATCAGAAATCATTCAAGTCATACACAAAATACTTTAAAATTCTGTCTACATTTGCCAAATAAAATGAAAAATAATGAAGATACAGCTTAACTGTAATGGGGGAATAAAATCTTAAATCTGAATTGTCCAGGTAAAAGGCATTTTAAAAAATTTAATTCATTCACCTACTCACTAATTTAACATAATCATTATTGAATGCCTACAAGTGCTAGAAGTTGTTTTAGGCACTGCTATTTTGCCTTAATAGGTGTAATATACTAGTGACAGAGACAAGGGAAAAAACCCAAATTAACGAATTATTTAATGTAGTTTCTAGTAATTGTTAAGTAAGGAAAAATCAAGTAGTTTAAAGGAATTGCAAATGAAAGGGGAGATATCAAAGACTAGTTGGTCAGGAAAAGCCTTTCTAAGTTCATTATCTTTGAATACAGACATGAATAAAATGATGGAACAACTTATTAGAAGATCAAAGACTTGTTCCAGATAAAGAGAACAGCAAGCATTAAGGTACTATGGTAGGAGTAAACACTGATATAGTCAAGGAATTGTAAGAAAGACACTGTAGATAAATTGTCATGTACACGAAGGAACATAACAGGAAAAGAGACTGGAAAAATAGCAAGAACTGAATGATGAAGGTGAGAATTGGGAGTTTTAATTTGGTTCTGAGTATGTTGGATTTCTCTGAGAATAGTTTAGATGGTTAGTAATAAAATGTAATATGATGGAGGTTTTATAAGTTTCCTCTGGCTACTGTATAGGGGAAAGAGTGGATTCTATAAGTTAAGTTATGAAGCTATGCAGTAGTTTAAAAGGGAGATGAAGATGATTTGGAATCCAGTGGTAGCCGTGGAAGTGGCAAGGTGTGATTAGGTTCATGGTATGCTTTGAAGGAAGAATTGGACAAGAGGAGCCAGACAAGAAGTTTTCAAGGATGACATACAGGTTTTTGTTTCATGCAACTGGAGTAATGGTGGATAGTGTCATTTACTGAAGTGAGAATGATGGTAAGAACAAATTAGGGAGATGAAATAGGAGTTCTGGGTTTAGTCATGTTACACTTAAACTAAAAGATTTCCAGTGGCAGTATTGAGTAACTGTTTGTTGTTTAGTCGCTAAGTTGTCCAACTCTTTGTGACCCGATTGGCTGTAGCCAGCCAGGCTCCTTTGTCCATGGGATTTCCCAGGCAAGAATACTGGAGTGGGTTGCCATTTCCTTCTGCAGGGGATCTTCCTGACCCAGGATCGAACCCACATCTCCTACATTGGCAGGTGGATTCTTTACCACTGAGCCACCAAGTAAGCCCATATTGAGTAGAAAATTGATTAAAAAATATGGATTTCAAGAAATATGTTGAAACTGGAGACATAAATTTGAGAGTCATGAGGTTAGATGAGAAAATTAAGGAGATATTATAAATAAACTAAAAGAGGTGGTTAAAGTCTTGAGATATGCTAACATATAGAGTACAAACCAGAAAGAGAATAGACTGTCAGTAATTCAGTAATATCAAGAAAATAAAACGAAAAAAAAAAGTGTTCCAAGAAGTGAAATGTGATCATCTGCATTGAGTTCTATAAAGAACTGATGAAAGATAAAGATCATTTATTGATTATTGACTTGGCAGCATAGAGCTTGTTGATGAACTTAACAAAAGAGGTATCAGTTGGGCTTTAATGAATACTTAAATTTATTTAATAAGTATTTAATATAATATACATATACTTATATATAATATATAAGCACTATTATATACGTGTGTGTGTGTGTGTGTGTGTACAGAGAGAGATTACAACATGACTATGCAAGTGCAAATTATTCAGCAGAGAGAGATAAATAGTGTAGGAGGGAATGGAGGTAAATGTGAATAAGACCTAGGCACAGTGTGGAGAAGTTAGACTTAGCCAGAGGCGGAGACATTTCATTCATTTTATCAGGAGATAGGTCAAATGTATATTGAAATATTTGCAGGAAAGTTGGTAGTTTCTTAAAATTAAAGTTCATTAATATTAAAGCTCATTAATGTTAGAGAATCATCAGCTAAGAGTGAGTGGATGGAAGAGGTATTGAAAGTTAAGAGAAAAGGCATGAAATAGTCTGAGAGAATGGGAAATGAATTAACTAGGGAAATATATGATCAGAATGCCCAGCTTTCAGAGGGTCTACTTGATATTTGTGGTCATATATTTATGTGAAACCATTCACTGTGGCTTTATGTTTGTAATTTTTTTTTTAAATCCCTTTGTGTAATGGATTTAACCAGGTTTGGAGTTTTGCTAAGAGAGTACAATAAAGGGAAGAAGAGCTTTGTAGGCAAAGAAGTAATTATAATACACAATTTGTAGGATAGGACTATGAGGAATGGTGGCTGAGATAGAAAAAAAGATAATTTCCTAAAGGACAGGAGGGCCAGGGTTTCAAATGGGTCATCTATATGGTTGTTAAAATAAAAGATTGGTGCTGAGAGTAGTGGAGGACAGTGAGCCAGCTTCTCACGACAGTTCTATCACTTGTGTCTAGCACATCATTATATTCCTTCTCTTTCATCTACTCAAGGATATGGCTCTAGCAAGTTTCTCCTCCATCTTCTGCCTCCCTTTACAACAGAAAACTCTTACCAGCTATACATATGCCAGTATTTTTTCCATCATGAAAATAAAAATAAAACAGTGTTAACAACAAGAGCAATCTCTTAACTTCATAGCCCTTTCTAGGCACCTCCTCATTTCCCTACTCTCTCTTTGAGCTGAATTCCTTCAAACTGTTGTCCATATTCATTGTTTTCAATTAATCTCTTCCATTTTTCTCTTAAATCTATTCTGATCACAAAGTGTGATAACTATGAAATAGGAGGAATAGACAAAACTTTGGTAGGCAGCTTTAAGACGATGATGATAGATGTTTGATGACCCGAGCTGAAACAGTTAGGGTTTTAAGGGAAAGAGTAGAAGCTTTCTGTATGTAGCAAAAGAAATATCTTCACTTTCAGACTCGCTGTTTTGTGGCATGTGGGAATGAGACATCCACCACTTGCAAGAGAATCAGGGGAAGTAGAACCCTTATGGGAAAGCCGGTTTTTGGTTAAAGAGAGGTGATAAATGGAATGTTTAGAAAGTTGTGTTCAGAATGTACACAGAGGTGTTCATGGCTGATGGCAGGCCATGACTTTCAGAGGGCATATTAAAGGAGTGTGGAGATGGGTGGAATGAGGATTGGGTTAGATTCAAAGATAAATAGAAAATAGAGTTTGGCTGTTGATGAATGACCCAGGAGAATTTGAGTTTTTGCTGAGGACTGAGGTATTAATAGATAGGAATGTAAGCCATGGTAAAGTTGGTCCAGATGGTCTTTTAGGGAAGGCCAATATCGCTTTAGGGCATTTGTCTTTCAGAATGATTACCCTAGAGGGGCTGTATATATGCCATGGTAGCTTGGGCTTTGGGATAGGAGGCTAACAGCTCTGCTGTATATCAAGAACATGAACTTAATAAAGTACCAGTCTGTAGGCCTCTCATAAATTCTGTTGAGGATTATGTATTGGCCAAGAGAATGCTTTATCTCACCAAGAGTCATAGAGCACCAGAAGTCATATTAATAACTTAAATCCAGGATAACCATGAAATTTGTATGTGGGAGTGGGGAATATCATGGATGAGGTAGCCCATGGAGCTTTGTGGCCATTCTTTAAATCCTGTCAAGGGTGTTGTAACTTGTAAGGTGGGAACCTCCGTTCATCATCGGGCTCTGCCACTTAGTCCCAAGATGACATTTAACTCTGCTCACTCATACTTAAAATGGGGCTCAATAGAGAACTTAGCTTGAAGGCTTATTATGAGAATTAGACAAATATACGTAAAACAGTTAACAGAGTACCATGTAACCAAAAAAAAAATACTAAAAACATCTTGGTTGATAAACACTGAGGGGCCATATCACTACTCTCTATTGGGTGCTTCAGTTCAGTTCAATCACTCAGTCATGTCCAACTCTTAGAGACCCATGGACTGCAGCACAGCAGGCTTCCATGCCCATAACCAATTCCAGAGTTTGCTCAGACTCATGTCCATTGATGCCATCCAACCGTCTCATCCTCTGTCATCCCTTTCGTCTCCCACCTTCAATCTTTCCCAACACCAGGGTCTTTTCAGATGAGTCAGTTCTTCACATCAGGTGGCCAAAGTACTGGAGTTTCAGCTTCAGCATCAGTCCTTCCAATGAATATTCAGGTCTGATTTCCTTTAGGATGGACTGGTTGGATCTCCTTGCAGTCCAAGGGACTCTCAAGAGTCTTCTCCAACACCACAGTTCAAAAGCAGCAATTCTTTGGCACTCAGCTTTCTTTAAGGTACAACTCTCACATCCATACATGACTACTGGAAAACCATAGCTTTGACTAGATGGGCCTTTGTTGGCAAAGAAATGTCTCTGCTTTTCAATATACTATCTAGGTTTGTCATTGTTTTTCTTCCAAGGAGTAGCGTCTTTTAATTTCTTGGCTGCAGTCACCATCTGCAGTGATTTTGGAGCCCAAGAAAATATAGTGTGTCACTGTTTCCATCGTTTCCCCATCTATTTGTCATGAAGTCAAGTCCCTTGGACTGCAAGGAGATCCAACCAGTCCATCCTAAAGGAGACCAGTCCTGGGTGTTCATTGGAAGGACTGATGCT
>NW_011495082.1:3458771-3556740 GCF_000754665.1 Bison bison bison
AAACTCCAGTACTTTGGCCACCTCATGTGAAGAGTTGACTCATTGGAAAATACCCTGATTCTGGGAAAGATTGAGGGCAGGAGGAGAAGGGGATGACAGAGGATGAGATGGCTGCATGGCATCACTGACTCTATGCGCATGAGTTTGGGTGAACTCCGGGAGTTGGTGATGGACAGGGAGGCCTGGCGTGCTGTGATTCACGGGGTTGCAAAGAGTTGGACATGACTGAGCGACTGAACTGAACTGAATGGGACCAGATGCCATGATCTTCGTTTTTTGAATGTTGGGTTTTAAGCCAGCTTTTTCTCTCTCCAGCTTTTTCTCTCCCCTCTTTCACTCTCATCAAGAGGCTCTTTATTTCCTCTTAAGTTTCTGCCATATGGGTAGTGTCTTCTGAATATCTGAGGTTATGGATATTTCTCCCGGCAACCTTGATCCCAGCTTGTGCTTCATCTAGCCCAGCATTTTGCATGATGTACTCTGCAAATAAGTTAAATAAGCAGAGTGACAATATACAGCCTTGATGTACTCCTTTCCCAATTTGGGACCAGTCTGCTGTTCCATGTCTGGTCTTAATTGTTGTTCTTGACCTGCATACAGATTTCTCAGGAGGTAGGTCAGGTGGTCTGGTATTCCCATCTCTTTCAGAATTTTCTACAGTTTGTTGTGATCCACATAGTCGAAGGCTTTGGCATAATCAATAAAGCAGAAATAGATGTTTTTCTGGAACTCTTTTGCTTTTTCAGTGATCCAACGGATGTTGACAATTTGATCTCATGTTCCTCTGCCTTTTCTAAATCCAGCTTGAACATCTGGAATTTCATGGTTCACATACTTTTGAAGCCTGACTTGGAGAATTTTGAACATTATTTTGGTAGCATGTGAGATGAGTGCAATTGTGTGGTAGTTTGAACATTCTTTGGCATTGCTTTTCTTTGGGATTGGAATAAAAACTGACCTTTTCCAGTCCTGTGGGCACTGCTGAGTTTTCCAAATTTGCTGGGGTACTAAATGCAGCACTTTAACAGCATTATCTTTTAGGATTTGAAATAGCTCAACTGGAATTCCATCACCTCCACTAGCTTTGTTCATAGTGATGCTTCCTAAGGCCCACTAGACTTTACATTACAGGTGCAAGGTCTGTGCAAAGTCTGGCTCTAGATGAGTGACCACACCATTGGGGTTATCTGGGTCATGAAGATCTTTTTTGTGCTTAGTGGGATCATTGTATCTTACAATTGAATAGATATTAAAGGTTATAGCTTAAGGAAATGTAGTCACTTCCAAAACTATGGGGATTTTTATTTTATTTATTTTATATCTAAGACATATGTTTTTTAGGAGAACAGTCTGAAATGTTTGTCAAAATTTAGCTTATCATTTGTTGATTTTACAGAGCATGAGAAGTAGAAGCTCCATGAGAACAAAGACGCTGCTGCTTTGGTTCATTGCTATGTCCCAAAGATCTTGAACAGTGTGTGGCACTATAGTAAGTCCTTAATAGTTCAGTTCATTGTTGAATGAACAAGGTAATATAAATATTCTTTGCGGTTTGATCACTGTGCTAATGTGGACAAGCTTTGGAGTACTTCCTTATCTGAGTAAGTATAATTAATTTGAGCTATTGCATGATCACAGAGTCATACTTCACTCGTGTAAGGGCAGCAAAGCAGCAAATTTGTGGCCTGTCATGAGAAGGGAGGAAAAACTCTACAATTAAAATAAATCCTGATACTAATAACAATAGCTAGCATACACATATAAATTCATCAGTATGTGCCAACGCTGTTTAAAAAGTAGTTTGCTTATCCAGTAAATGTTCACATAACCCTGAGAGGGGTTTTGTTAACATAATTATAATCACCACCATCATCGTTGTCAACATTATCCTATCATAGTTATCATCAGCTTCATCATCTCCGTTTTACAGGTGAATGAATGGAGGTACGGCAGAGTTAAGTAAGTTGTTGAAGATCACTCAGCTAGTTTATTGATATATGGCATAGCTATGATTTGAATCTGGAAAGTCTGGCTCCCTTTTCCTCTGGCTCATGGTCTAGCATACAGGAAAGATAATATCATTTGCTTTGTCTTCTTTGTCTCTAAAGGGGAAAGGGAAAGTAGTAGCTACAGTTTTATTGTGTACTGTCTGTGTGCCAGACACTGTATTAAGTAACTTAGGTTATTTCTGGTCCTTGCAAAAACTCTTCAAAGTGGGAATTATTATCTTCCCTTCTTCATTGAAGAAACTGAAGCTAAGGAGGTCATCATTTCTTTAAGGTCACAGAATACATTTATGTAATTCCAAAGTCAGAAACCTCTTTGTGACACCATATCATAAACAGTTTATCAGTGTAAAAAAGTTTTTATCTTTGAAATTTGCTGTAAATTAACTATATGCCTGCTACCATAGTTGTTTCATTTACTCTGCAAATTTATATTGAGCACTTACAATATAATAGGAAATCCAAAAATGAAAATGACCCAATCAAATATGAGGCTTTGGTGTATTCTTGTATTTCTTGCTGCCTAAATTCTAAACAGCCAATTAATTAATCGATTAATATTTTATATTGGGGGAAAAAACCCTCACTATATGAATCCTGATAGGAATCTGCATTTTGCCTCCAATTAGTAGAGATGAAGAAGCTCTTTTCCCTTTTGAAGTTTCTGGAACTCAAGCATATAGTCAGTGCTCTTGTCCTGAGACTAGAATACTGAGAAAGTGATATAAACATCGAAGAGTTGAAAAACTACTCAAGAAGATGCAGCAGGGTTTGAGGATGCAGGGTCAGTGGTGCCACTTGCTGACTTGGACCCAGATCGCTTTCATCTTTCAACCTTGGACATGATTGCATTTGGCTGGCTTCCCTAGTCCTTGGCCCCTTTTTGAGATGGGTTCTCAGATTTCCTGTTGATCCTATGAGTCATCTGATATTCTTCAATAAACTCGTTTTCCAGTCAAGTTAGGTAAAGTGCTTTTTGATGCTTGTACATAAGAACACTGACAAATTTAGGGAGATAAGACATGGACAGAGTTAGAAAAAATAAATAAGAACAATCAAGTATGACAAGAGCCAGAAGAAAAAAAATAAAAAGTGTTATAAAAGTGCAGAATATGACAAGATAATTAGGATTATCTTGTTGAATAGGTGCCTTAGTTGACCTTAGATAAGAATATTGAAAGATGGGCATGAGAAGGCAAAGAGGTGAGAAAAGTAGGCTTCAAGGTGCAATGAGAAGCCCATATTGGCTGGAGTATAAAATATGTATGATGGAAGAAACAAGGGTAAATGAGGTTGTACTATAAAGCATTTCACTTCTCTCTAAGCCTAACCCTTACACATAACATCTTTCATTCATTCCTTTTCTGGATTCTGATATCTTGCTTCTTCATATTTTTTCACTGTCAGTAAAGAAATACATCCAGAAATACATCATTCCATCATACAAATATTCTCTCATCTCCTGGAATCTTGAAAAGATAAATATATACATTTCCATTATGTTTTCTTTTCTTTCAATCTGAAATATATATTTTTTTCTTTCCTTTTGACATTTAATGTATTTAAAGAAGAGAGTATGTTTTCTTTCTTCATCTCTTTCTTTGGTTTACTTCTGATTTTTTTTTTTTTTAAGAAACAATACACTGATACTGCTACATCTTTTGCAACCCTTCGCCCTCCTTCCCCACATGTAATTGCTATCCATAATTTCATGAGTTTATGTTATATAAATAACATATATATACATTCATAAACATTAACTGCCTTTGTTATTGGTAAGTTTAATCATTATACAGTACGCGTAATTTTGCAGTTTGCTTTTTTACTCAATATTTTATGAGATATGTTTTCTTATGCAATAATTTAGTTCATTAATTTTAACTGCTAAATACTTTTCTGCTGTTTGAAGAAACCACATCTCAATTTGTTTTCCACTGTTTACTTCAGTCTTTTGAATATTGGCTACCTCCTCTGGTTATCACCTGCTAACTGTAGTTATTGCCTGAAACTGCTCCCTTAAAAGTCACCAAGTCTAATAGAATAGAAAGCATCTTCATTTTAAGCATCCTTACTTTTGGTGCTATTAGTTGCCTGCCCCATTTTCCTTGAAATTTCCTCATCTCTTGGCTTTGTGAAAATATACCTCTTTTGATATCTCTGTTTCTTCTCCTTATTGTTGTCTAAATGTAGTGTTCCACAAAGTTCTGTCCTTAATTTTCCTCTGTCTCTCTCCCTGAACAATCTCATTTGTATCGTGGCTTCACTTCCCAAATGGCTCTCAAATCTATATTCAGTTTGTTTCCAGTTTTCTACTGGTCATTGCCAGCTGGGTGTCATGCTTGACCTAAATTTGTACTTTTTCCTCTCAAATTTGTTCCTTTTTCTCTGCTTACTATTTAAGTGGCAGTGGCACCATCTTAACAGTCATCCAGGCTCAAAATCTTGGAATGACTTATAAGTCCCTTGGGCTTCATCAGTTGCCAGGACCTGCAAATTACTGTTCCATTCATTCTGCCAAATTGGTTCCCACTGCCACTGCCCTAGTTTAAACCCCATGACTTCTAGGCTTTTCACAATAGCATGTCTTGTTTCCCTGCTTCTAAGTGTCTTTCCACTTCCCAGGCATCCTCTATCCTGCTTGATTAATTTTCCTAAAGTGCAATTCTCTTCATAATATTTTCCCATTTGAAAGCTTTTAACAGCTCTATATTGCCTATAAAATTAAGTCCAAAATCTTCAAGTTGGAATTCATGCTTCTCTGAAAATTGACTTGTTTACCCTTTATTTATTTATCACTTCTTCATTTAATATGCCTCATTTGCCTATCAAATGGAACATCTCATTGTTCTTATACCCGCCTGAATGGTCTAAGTTAAAGTATGGCAATAAACTACTCCAAAAAGCTCAGTGTCTTAAGATAACAAAGATTCATTTCTCACATATCTTGTGTAGTCATTCCCAGGCAGCGAGGATTTTCTCTTTTCATTGCAGTCACTCAGAGACCAGCCTAAGGGAATAGCCATCATCTTCAATGTTACCGGTTTCCCCATCACAGGAAAGAGTGCAAAGAGTTTTAGGGGAGGATGTCACCTTACCAGTTAAATGTTATGGTACCCATGTGACCAATGTCACCTCAGTTCAAAACCCACTGGCCAGAATTGTTCATTTGGCCCTAACCATAGGAGAAGCTGAGAAAAGCAGACCCACCATGTCACACAAGGAGAGGAAAACCAGATATTGGTGAGCAGCAGGAATGATCATCACAGTCCTCAAAGGCCTTCTCCGTCATTTCCCCCCTGTGGATCATTGCTCGTGAAATTTAAAATGTTTTGTTCTCTTCTTCCCATGTTCAGATGCTGCTTATCCTTAATCCCCAGTGCAGCTATCATCTCTTCAATGGAATGTTTCCTAATCTTTTCAGACTGATGTATTCTTGCTCTGCTCAAATGCCCCATAGCTCTTTATTTTGAAATAATCATTATTCCCTGTTGTTACACAGTTAGATCCTAGAGGTCAGAGTACATATATTATTCCCCATGAACACATGTTTGTTTGTTTGTTTTCTATTAACACATAAATCCTATAGAAGTGTATTCTAATCACTTGGAGATGCATTTTTGGAGGGTGGGGGCTGGCTTCTTTTATTATCAATTTATAGGGGAGATATTTTGTTCCTTATATTATCTGTAAGTTGGAGATATATATAATACATGTATATTTATATATCTTATGTATATATACATATAGTTAGCAGCTCCTAGCTACTATGGTATAAATATAGAGTAAATTAATTATGAATCTGCCTTATTCTCACTCTTCTCACTCTGAAATTGCTGGCAGTGCTATTATAACTTTTCACTCTTCTTTTTTTGATAAATGGTGTGTTTGACCATTGCCCTTTGGTAGCAGTGAGATGGATAGCCTAGAGATCTTTTATGAGTGAAATAGTTTAATGGTGTCTATATATAAAAGAAAACTGACAAGAGGAAAGTTAAAGTACTAAAATCCTGTCCTCTGTCCTGCCACCCTGCCTCCCTTCTTACTTCGTTCCTCATTCCTATACCAAAACTTACTGGGCGCTTGTTCTATATCTGGTACTACGATAAAATATAATGTCGGGTTAGGCACAGATCCCTGTCTTGGTGGGACTGTAGAGTCATTAGAAGGAAGAATTACACACCCAACCCAATGCACACACATCCCTTCAGTATCTGACCTGAAAGTCACTATTTCCTCAACTATATCTCTGGCTAATGTCCACCCATGTTTTAAATACTTGCTTTGATATTTTATCCTTTGGAAAGCTTTTCTTGATTTCTCAAATTAAGTTTTAGCACTTTATTAGTACGGTGGAGAGCATGATTCATTATTTTTGAATAAAAAACTCAGAGACTGGAGACAGATTTACAGAGAAGACAATTGAAAATAGTCTGAAGAATGAATGGGAGCTTACAATGAAGAACAAAAATGAAGGAACTCATGCTCATCCAGATGTGATCTGTTGAGCATAGACATCTATGAGTATGTTAGTATTACTCAAGATCAAGTTTTAAACAAACATTATGTGAACAAAAAGTTTGCTGAAGTGCAGCAACTCAATTCTGGGTGCTATACCATGGGTAACCTCTGAGGTATTTCAGGAAGCGAAGTGAAAGGGTCAGGTTTATTTTTTGTAAATATCGCTTTTGCTTAAGTATGGAGGATGAACTTGAGGCAAACTATACTGAAAGCAGGAGAACTATTAGAAGACATTTCTAAAGCTGAAGAAAGGGGTAATTAGATTTGAAAGTCAAATAGGGTTACTTTGAAAGTAACGTGAAAGAAATTAAGAAGAAAATAAACATTTAAGTTAAAAAAAGAAGACATTTAGTAGGAAAAGAGAAAATATATACTGATAGCCTGCTTGAAGTAGGCAAGGGAGAAGAAGAAATTGAGAATGTCATTTAGTTTTCTAAATGACTGGGATGAATGAATGGCTGAAGACCACAAATGGAGATAGGATAAGAGGGAAGGCAAGTTTCAAAGCTGAGTTGGTTAAACTGGGAACCCCAGTTTTCTGTCTAAAGAAAGGAGTGGCATTTACTGTCAAGAATAAAATCAGGAGTTGGTTAGGGGTTTTGAGTGGAGTGACACATGTTTTGAATTACTACTGAGGAAAATGGGAGTGGGAGCTAAGAGAGGGCAAGTAAAACCTTTTATGAGCAGTGGAGAGAGGTAAGCTGAAGTTGAAGGGTATAGACATTTAGCAGCCCCACTATGGAATTGTATTATTATTTCTTAATCAAACTTCTCAGAGTACAAGAACGGACAATTTGTAGGAATTATTGAGGGTTAAAAGATATGATGAAAAGATATAGTTGCAAAGGAGTTGAGGGTGTTTGTGAATCTGTGAAGGGGAAGAAATGAGTCAACTAAGGAATATCATAGAATCATGAGGGGTTCTCAGGATTCTACAATGTGGAAGGGTAGGTGTAAAGAAAGGGGTTCTGGAAATGAGTCAGAAAGGCAAGGGATAATCAGAGAGCAGGAAGCAGACTTTTTGATTCTAAAGCACAGAGAAGTTTCAGTTTCTGAGAAGTTGCAGGAAGAGACTTGAAAAGAAACTAAAGGAGAAGAGAGAAAGATCAAGCCCTCTGGCACTGAAGGGATTGCTTATAATTGGGAAAGGGTGTTAGAGAGTTCTATATGGGCATTGAAATTGTTCAGAATGATAGCAACCACTTAGGCAGAAAGCAGCTGTGATCCAGGAGACAGCCTGGGTGAGTTGGGTGAGTTGGGTAAGGGTGCTGTAATGAGACAGCAGTGAGTAATGATGCTACTGTAGTCTGGAGGCCAACAGATGACATGTACAAGGAGGGTATGTTTTTTGTGAACAGGTAAACTGATCTTTAGTGTAGGAGGATTTGTTTGGGGGGGCCAGAGGATAAGCCTAAAAGGTCTTTTAGGAGAAAGCTGAACTTTCTTGTACAGAAGGGTCAAAAGGAGGACGGGGATGGATGAAGAGGGAGATGGGGACAGCTCATGATACTGAGGTGTGAGAGAATGAGTGCTGCAACAAAAGCAGAGCCTTTGGAGAAAAGCCAGATTTGAACTGGAGTAAGGAGGTGGAGGGAACGTGGTGTGTTCTGTAAAGAGGTTGAAAGTGTAGTGTTTATGTCCTGAGATAAAGTTCAGAAAAGAAAGTAACTCAGAAAATGGAAGGAGGAACAGAGCAGATGTCGTACGAACAGCCAAAGATGGTGCCTGTGGCTCTCACATTGTTTAGTTCTTTATAGCAGGTTAGAACCATTAGCCCAAAGCCTGCTGGCACCAAACTCATGTTCTTACACATCCAGTTCCTGAAAATGTAGCCCAAATAGACATAATAAGCATATGTTTAGCCGTTTAGAACCTGCTTACTTACAGAGCCTGTGAATCTACACCTGAAGTCTGCTAAGCATAGATAAGACAAACCCTGCAGCTGCAAAGGACCCTGCACTACTGCTGCCTTTTGGAGCTCTCTGACCCAGAGACTCCTCACTTTGCTGCTGAGTGAAATCACCTTGATATGCAAGCCCCCTTCTCCACTGGGAGGTCCCTTGTCCTGTTCTCCTCTGGATGAGAGAATTGTGTCACTGACTCTGGAAGGTCTCTTGATGGGACACCCTCCTTGCCCATACAGCTCTGCTCAAGCATGATCCATTAAAGATTGTGTGTTACTCTGTCTCATGGCCCTGCCTCTTTCTTGATCAAACTGCATATCCTTGAACTTCCTGAAGCAGAGGACAGAGTGACTGTAGTCAATTACAGGGGTGGGTGAAATGAATGTAACTGACTAACCTTAAGTCCAGTTACTCTGATGTTAGACTGTTAGAGGCAAGAGATGGATAGAAATCTACAGGGGCTTCATTCTGGTACTGAAAGTGAAAGTGTTAGTCATTCAGTCGTGTCCAACTCTATGTGACCCCATGGACTGTAGCCCACCAGGCTTCTCAGTCCATGGAATTCTCCAGGCAAGAATACTGGAGTGGGTTGCCATGCCCTTCTCCAGGAGACCTTCCCAATCCAGGGATCAAACCCAGGTCTCCTGCAGTGCAGCTAGATTCGTTACTGTCTGAGCCACCAGGGAAGCCCTTTTCTGGTATTAGGTGTTATAAAATATGAGTACTAAATTAATCAAGGAAAATGTAACACTAATTGATAAATAGGGGTGGCTTCTACTCTTTAGAGAAATAAAAAGGTAATTGTAGAGGAAAGACTATAATGAACTCTGCATTCTTCAATCTAGTTGACATGCTCCTAAAATCATTCATGAGAATATATATATTGCAATATATCATATTTTATGAATAATCAATTTGTATAGATTTTTATGTGCATCAGGGAAAACTATCGTTTTGGGAATCCAGTGAGGTAGCCTTTTGTGAAATGAAGCATGTTTATTTTATTTATTTAAATGAAGGTACATCAGTTCAGTTCAGCCGCTCAGTCATGTCCAACTCCTTGTGACCCCATGAATCACAGCACGCCAGGCCTCCCTGTCCATCACCAAATCCCGGAGTTCACTCAGACTCACGTCCATCGAGTCAGTGATGCCATCCAGCCATCTCATCCTCTGTCGTCCCCTGCTCCTCCTGCCCCCAATCCCTCCCAGCATCAGGGTCTTTTCCAATGAGTCAACTCTGCATGAGGTGGCCAAAGTACTGGAGTTTCAGCTCATTGGAAGGACTGATGAAGGTACATAGGAAAGTTTTAATTACTAAGTGAATTTTGAGTGCTAAGTCAGTGGTTATAAAAATGAATTCAAAATAGAATTTGATATTTGTATTAGTTTGCTATTGCTGCTATAACAAATTACCACAAACTTAGTGGCTTAAAAACTGAGTTATTCTCTTACGGTTCTGGAAGTCAGAAATTGAATACGGGTCTTAAGGCTAACATGAAGGTTTTGGCAGAGCTGTGTTTCTTCTGGAAGCTCTAGGGGCAAATTGACTTCTTTGCCTTTTCCAGCTTCTTGAAACCATCTGCATCTTTGCTTCATGGTCTCTTCAAAATACATCATTCCAACCCCTGTTTTCATTCTTGGCTGGCTTTGACCCTCTTGCTCCCTCCTATAAAAACCTTCTGTTTATATTGGGCTCACCTACATAATCTGAATACTTTCTCCTTCTCAAGATGATTAATAACATCTGCAAAGTCCCTCTTGCCATGTATATTAGTACCTTTATAGGTCCCAGGGACTAGTATGTGGACATCTTTGAGGGGGTATTCTTCTGTCTACCATAGTATTGAATACCCATTTTTAACATTCAAAGTCTTTTGAAATAAATATTAGTAAGTTAAAGTTTTGGATTTTTTCATAACCAAACATTTAAAGGAAGAAGGATCATTAAAGTTTGACTTTAAGGTTTTATAATGATTATTCTCTGAATCTCAAAACACTGCCCAGGAATATCTGCCCCACTTTATATCATTGAAGCTTACTCATTATATAGCAGATTGCTTGGCTGCTTAAGTGAGGGGTGAGTAAGTGGATTTAGATAAAATAAGAACCAATTTGATCCTTTCTACAGAATGTTTCTTAAATTCTTACAGTTCTTTTTGAAAGGATTTCCCCCCAAACTTTCAACATGTACGGTTGGGTATATTTGGAACTCAAAATTTCACTTAGAAATGAAGTCTATAAAATCACACTTGGGAATACAGATTGAATGTGTGTGTGTGTGTGTGTGTGTTTGCATGTGTATATGTGTGTCTATTGTGTTTATGTAAATGCGTGAGTGTTTGTGGTAGGTGAATAGTGTGTCAAGGGAGCATTATAAAGATATTTTCCAGTCCATTTAAAATAGGAAGAACTAGAGCAGGAATGGATGAGTATGGAGAACAGTGGGTCAGGGCCAGGAAGTACTACTGAACTTTGTTTCTTTAAGTTTTTAAGTGTCCAACTGAACTCAAGTTAAATCTTATGAATCCTGGCATGGAATTCTATAGTATAACACTATGGTTGTTTTAATCAATATCAGAGCTATTAACCTATTGCACAATCCTAATCATGACCCTCTGCTTTAATTTGGTGAAATAGTAGGAAAATCCTATAAACTCAAGTTCTTTGCTTTGTATTTTAAATTGATAGGTATTCGTGTTACGATTGCTGAAATTTCCTAAAGTAATGTATTTCTTGAATTTAATTTAGACTTCAAAACACTGTTATATCAAATTTTAATAGAAAAAGGTATCTATTTTTTAAAGAAAATATGTGGATAGGTCAACATAAAGCCTTCTAACACCCTTTTTGAAAGTTGAACTCCTTGTCAGTCATGCACCATTCTTCCTAAAAATACTAATAATTTCTGCCTGCAGAGAATCATGAAGACTTGGTAGTTAATGTAAACTAACTATGGAAAAGAACTAAATCCAACACTTTATGCTATCTAATTATCTCAGCATAATTAACTGTTTGCTAGATGTAGTGCCCAGATCCTTTTTTCCAAACTTAAATTTCATAATCCTTTTGATTACACAAACATGATAGTCTATCATATATGTGAACTAGAGAGAGCGTGTAAGGAATAATTAGGTTCACCTGGATTTCTTTCTTTCTTTTTTAGCTTCATCTCCACCTCCCTAAGCTTTGAATGCAAATTTAAAATATTGCTTCTGTTCAGACACTCACAAAATCATTATTTCTTCCTTCTCACTAAAATGCAACCTCCAAGATATGTCTAAATAAAAACAAAGAAATCACACATTTGAAGATAATTAGTGCTTTTGCTTGAGAAAGATGTATCCAGTCTCAAGACATGCTTCCATGTCCATAACAATCAGTGCTTATCACTTGGGTATCTCTAAACCCTTGATCAGAGGTTCATATTTTAGCCCCCAAAGTATTCATTTGTAATTCATTAGAAATGTTTAAAGTGTCAGGGAGCAAGAGAGCAAACAGTCCACTATCCTTTCTTTTTGACCACTAGCACAAGTATGATTAAAGCCATAGAAAAGGCCAGTAAATGAGAAAAATGCAAATGTTCATCATATTCCATTGCTGTTTTGACACAGCAATTAGATTTGTGCAGAACAGCGAGATTGTTCCAATTCTATTCTCCCAAACATAAGTTAAAAAAAGAGGTTACATTTGTGACTGTAGCTCGTGGAGCATCCAATCTGGCATCCTGAAAATCCATATGTAAGCCACACTTATATCTTAAACCTGTCAAACAAATAAATGTACAGAAGCAGTAATTTATGTACTTTATAGACTGTTTTGCCCTTTTAGAGCAAAAGCCTAATTTTCAAGTGTTGCTATTTTAACTTCTGGCAGTGCCTGGGAGATAACTGAGGTTCAAAATGTGAATTTTACAAGTAAAATGTGATTCAAAAATTGATTTACCCTGTTCTCACTACATGTGAGACAGAGAAGAGAAATGCTGGGTGTTTGTGAGCTTTAGGCAAGGGGAAACATATTGCTAAGTACAGAAGCCACGCAAAACTTTGCGGGTTTTCAGTTTAGAAGTGAACTTGAGCCTTTCCCAGTTCAAGTTCTGTTTAGGGCCGGCAAAACATGACTTTCTGATTCAAAGAAATAAGGCTTAAAAAGGCTTATAAAACAGGCTCGCAGGCTTCTTGTACATCAAATAGCTCTTACACAATGGCATTTAGATGATTTAAGTGTAAATGAATCAAAGACATATGGATTGCATTTCCCTTGAAATACGCATGGGTTTTAAAATGAAGGGAAAACACACTTGCCAAAATCCTTTTTGGGTTGTGCTGCATCAAAAACATTTGGAAATGGCTTTGAGTGTTTGGAAGAACCCCAGATACCGGGTTCAGTCACCCCTGGGATTAAATCGGTATCCTTCATCCACTGATAATCAAGCCCCTATTTTGCAAAGACATTTCTTAAAAACATCAAGGCCCTAACCTGATGCTCCTGAAAACTGATTTTGTTGAGGTTTGAATCACTAATTCAATGATGGGGTCTTATTATGCAGTCTTCCCCAGAGACCAAGAATCCATTTTGTGTTATTGAAGCCACCAGAAGCACATTTCAACTTTACCAGTTTCTCAAATGTGGCTAAAAATGTCAATTCTCTTGGTTCTGGAGGTAGAAAATTAGTGGTTCTAGGGATCCAAAAGGAAATCAAAATTTCAAGCTGAATGAAAGGACTACATGATCAAGAAGATAAAAAAGGAAAACTTGTTTGTTCTCGAAAACATATGCAGGCACAAGTTCTGACATCACGTGGCTGTTAGCATACTTTAATTTTGTTTTAAAAAAAAGGAAAAGGAAGGAAGGAAGAAAACTGGATGGTAAAATGTCTTTGGAGATAAAAAGAGAGATTCTGATGAAATGCAGAAATAAATTAGATTTAACGGAAATGGGTAGTTTCATGAAAATAGCTAAGCAGAAATAAGAACAAAATACCAAGTACAACATATTTAAAAAGACTGATACATAGGAAGGTGTTGCATTGAAATGAATGAAACATGGATTGGCACAAGAGATTAACAAGGCATTAAAAAGGAGCTAGGGAAGGGGGCTATGCTATTGGAAGAAAGTGTGTTAGATGTTGAAATCAAGGAGAAAGGAAAAAAAAAAAAAACATAGGATAATGCCTAAACTGAGAGAGAGGTTACACAGGCACTTAAAGCCAAGGGAAGAACAAGAAAAGACCGTCTAAAACATGTGACGGGCTGTATTCAAGCCTGTGCAGCAGAACAGCTTATGTTAAAAATCCTAGATCAGATTTTGTATGCAGTTCTGATGGAAGAAAAAACAGCTTTCGAAATTGCGTAATGACCTCCTGATAGGAAGGTTAACAGGATTATCCTGCAGTTCACCAGAGGATGGACAGCAGCTCTCAGCATGTCCCTCACTCGGTGTGTAATTCCAATATTCTCCTTCACAGGGAAGTGTAAAATCGTGGTGCTACTCAGAGGCATTTGGTGGAAAGTTGAGATGCTTTTAATGAGGGAAACTGAACATGAAAGGGAAATAAGGGAAGGGAAGAACCTGGGTACCCAAACCTGAACTCTTTTAGCTTAATTTTGCCTTCCGTGAGTCTAGGGGTGTCTGGGGGCACTGAACTTCCCTTGAGGTTTCAGTTTGCCCTGGTCTCCCCTCTCTTCTGTCTGAGCTCTTGTATCCCAGTAACTAGTGTGGCATTCTCCACTTCTGACCGGTT
Source organism: Bison bison bison (assembly GCF_000754665.1). NCBI lineage: Eukaryota > Metazoa > Chordata > Mammalia > Artiodactyla > Bovidae > Bison > Bison bison. Next base: position 3,472,942 of record NW_011495082.1, read on the forward strand.
CCTGCTCTTCTGTTCTGCTCTCCAGCCGTTTTCTTGTCCAAGAGGGGAAATACACCCCACCTTCCCTTCTGTATGGAGACCGCAGAGCAGCATTTCTTTGTATTGTCAATGTCCTGTGGAGACTCTAATGAGAAAGGCCTTCCTGCTTGGCTCCCTCTGATAGTCATGGCTTCGGTAGCCACTGGTGTGGGGGGAGCGATGAGGGGGCAGGGTGGGAAGCGGTCCAGAAAATGCTCTGATCAATGCCCATCGGTCAGAGTCACGCTGTCATCCCTCTCCTTTTTTAATGATCCATTACTTTTGCCCTCAACTTGGGTTCTCTGACTTCCAAGGAACTGTATTCATAAGATTAATTAGTGCCAGGTGCTGTAAATAATAACCTTTAGAATCTTGGGGACTTCACCTAGTCCAGGTTTTTCTTCTGGCTCATATCACAGTCTGTGTGGCAGGCAGCTTCCCATTCCCTGACCGTGGAATCCCATTTCCTCCATCCATCACCTTCTAGGGCCTCTTCAGACTTCACTGCTGCATTGTCTGTTTTAAGCCAGCTGACCAACAAAGGGTGAGGAAGATCATACGACGCTGTTCCATGCATATGAAATTAGAGTGGGGAACGTGACTTCCATGACGTAGCACCAGTCTGAATGCAAAGGATGAAGGGAAATGTATTTTTTATGAGTGCCCAGGAGGAAGAGCTGACTCATTAGAAAAGACCCTGATGCTGGGAAACATTGAAGGCGGGAGGAGAAGGGGACAACGGAGGATGAGATGGTTGGATGGCATCACTGACTCAATGGACGTGAGTTTGAGTAAACTCTGGGAGTTGGTGATGGACAGGGAGGCCTGGCTTGCTGCAGTCCATGGGGTCGCAAAGAGTCAGACACAACTGAGCAACTGAACTGAAGGAGGGAGAATCATGATTGGTGAGCTTTTAGGCAACTTCTGCCACATTGACCAAGGGGCATTCCCATGCCTAATGCAAATTAACCCTTGGTGGGTGTGTCTTCCCAGCCTTTGCCATATGTTCAGATATGTTTGAGTTCATGAACACTGTTCAGTGTGGAAACTGAGGAAGATTATTTAGATACACACAGCTAATAAAAGACAAGACTGGAATGTGACTCAAATTTGCCTGAGTCTCATTATGTTCTCCCCCCAAATTTTATATTTTTGGGAGTAACAATAGGTAGGCGATCAGACTGGAAGGAATCTGTTTCTTTGCTTTGCACCCTCGGAGCCTGCTGAGATACCACAACTTCACTGGTTATCAAAGATTTGGTACTGTGGAGGTTGCAGGTAAGGAGGTTCAAGGTAATCTCTATAGCGGAAGTCCTGAGATTGATGTTGTCTCATAGTGGCAGCGGAGAAGGCAATGGCACCCCACTCCAGTACTCTTGCCTGGAAAATCCCATGGATGGAGGAGCCTGGTAGGCTGCAGTCCATGGGGTCACTAAGAGTTGGACACGACTGAAGCGACTTAGCAGCAGCAGCATAGTGGAAGGGAATGAAAAGCACTGAAATGCAGTGAACATGCCAGCCTGTCCTCCACATTGGGTGTGGCAAGATGGCCCTCCAGCTGGCCTTGGAAAATACCTTCACCTGTCTCTCTCAAAGCTGAAGCAGAAAGTCAAGGGAAGGCCACTGAGAAAGGAAGACTTTAATATAGGAGACTGAGCCTGGATTTCATGTTGCTCTTAAATTTTAGCCTTTTTTTTGTTAGTAGCTGTGTGGATATGGATGCATTACTTAATCTCACAGAGCCTTGGTTGTTAGAAAAATGAGGGTGGTGAAACTTAACTCACAAGGTAGTAAGAATTAAAGAGGTTAAAAAGGGCACTATGTATAACAAATAGGAGGCACTGCAACTAAGGGTTACCTCATTTTCCATTTTATTAATTCTTTCCTTTAGTAAATGTGGCATAAGGGGTGGCATCATAGTGAAAAGATAATTCTTCTAAATGTCATGGAAAATAGCTGAGGTAAAATGATAAGTTACTTCATTTATTTAGCTATTCATGAACAAGTTGTTAATCCATTTCTTTTCATCCATCCTTTCATTCTGTAATTTATTTGTTCTTTCACCAGTTCAGTCGCTCAGTCATGTCCGACTCTTTGCCACCCCTTGAACCGCAGCACGCCAGGCCTCCCTGTCCATCACCAACTCCTGGAGTCCACCCAAACCCATGTCCATTGAGTCAGTGATGCCATCCAACCATCTCATCCTCTGTCATCCCTTTGTCCTCTTGCCCTCAATCTTTCCCAGCATCAGGGTCTTTTCAAATGAGTCAGCTCTTCGCATCAGGTGGCCAAAGTATTGGAGTTTCAGCTTCATTTGCCAAATATATACTCACTGGAGGCAAAGCATCATAGTAAATATTCTCCAGGGGATCTTCCCAACTCCAGGATGGATCCCAGGTCTCCTGCATTGTAGGCAGAACCTTTATCCCCTGAGCCACCAGGGAAGCCTATTAGTAAACATGGGGGAAATCCAAGAGGATCTCCTGGACCCTGCTTTCAGGACCTGTATCTTCTAGTTGCGGAGACAGGCAAGAGCACAAGTCATGGAAATTTTGAGGTGGAGCATGATAAATGACAAAAACATTTTATAAATGAAGTACTGTGATAGTGCAGAGCATGGAATGTGAAAAGTGTAAAAGAATCAGTTGCATTTGTGTTGGGACTTGAACAATGGTGGCGCTGGGATTCTGAATAATAGCAATTTTGGACTAACAATCCCACTGGCAAAAGAAAGGATATTCCTTTTCTTTAAAGATTGTTTTTTTTTTTTTTTGATGTGGACCATTTTAAAATTCTTTATTGAATTTGTTACAGTATTGCTTCTGTTTTATGTTCTGTATTTTTGGCCACAAGGCATGTGTGGGTAATTCCCTGACCAAGGATTGAACCTGCACTCCCTGCATTGGAAGGCAAAGGCTTAACCACTGGACCGCCAGGGAAGCCCCACGGGTATTTCTTTTGAAGCTATGTTTACATAACAAGAACACCAAATGTTCTTAGAATGCTTATTAAAAATCAATAAGGAGAATTCAATTTTGAAAGATGCTTTCATTCATAACTTTCTTATAAAAATCACAAAAGACTTATAGAACATTCCTTTTTTCTTTTCACTTGTTTGCCAAAAAATTTAATAATTGTTGTTTTTAATTAGGTTGCTTAAGGGGTTGTATGAGTCAGCTTGGGTTTCCATAACAAAATACCATAGATGAGGTAGCTTAAACAATGGAAATTTGTTTTCTCACAGTTCTGGAGACTGGAAGTCCAAGATCAGCTAGCCAGTTTGTTTGAGTTCTGATGAGAATTCTTATCCTGACTTGCCGACTACTACATTTTCAATGTATTCTTATGTGGCAGAGAAAGAACTCTGGTGTCTATTTCTCTTATAAAGGCACCAGTTCTATTGAGTCAAGGCTCTACTCTTAGGACCTCGTTTAACAACCACCTTCTAAAAGCCTGTATTTTTAGTATGGTCACATTGGAGATTAGGGCTTGAACATATGCATTTGTGCATGCATGCCCAGTCTTGTCTGACTCTTTGCAACCCCATGGACTGTAGGCTACCAGGCTCCTCTGTCCATGGGGATTCTCCAGATAAGAATACTAGAGTGGGTTGCCATTCCCTTCTCCAGGGGATCTTCCCAGCACAGGGATTGAGCCTGGGTCTTCTACATTGCACATAGATTTTTTACCACTGAACCACCAGTTAAGTCCCCAGTGTCAAAGGCAATATCTATTTGAAGTAGTACAGGAAATACTCCTCCCTTTTAGGTAGACCTATGAAGATTCTCATAAGGATACAAATATAAATTTCATCATTTTCCAACTGCTGGTTTTATAGAATATTCACACACATTTTATAGATTGGTAAACATTTTTACAGCTGTGCTGGATTTTGTTTTTCTTGCAGGTATTAGAGATTTTTTTCAGCCTACACAATTTAATCATGATTAATGGCATGTTCTCAAAACCCAACATGCATGGCTTGTAGCAATAAAAATAATTACTATTTGTTGCCTAAGGAGGGTAGAAAAGAATCTGAACTTTTACCAGAATTTGAGTTAATTTCAAAAAGGTTCCACCTTTCCAAATAAATCACCTATTTGGTAAAACTGTTGCCAGTAAAATATGCAAAAGGGTTTCAATTTCTTTTCATGTTTAACTCATGTATCAGGACAAAAATTCTCCTCTGTAATTCACATTCAGTTCTCACCTGTCTTGTGTCCAACACAGCCACACTGTGCTATAAAAAGAGAATTTAGACGAAATATCTGCTAATGGTAGATGGGTTTTGTATCCCCTCAGCCAGAGGGGACTGTTCCTTTGCAAATCACATGGTGTCCCCTTTTCCCTCTACTTTGGTATCTTCTTGCAACTGGCAGTATGTTCAACTGAATGATGACGACTCTGGAAAAGGCAAAGAAATCACACATAGGCCATGTGCAGCTTTGGAGGTCTATATGGAAGGAATGGCAGGGTCGTGAAGGTGGTTAATGAGAATCAAGAAAAAGGTGCCACTTCCTCTGGTTGGACACAGCCCACACCATGCCAGGGTACGTGGTTTGCAGACAGGGCCAAGGCTGGATTTCAGTTCCCATTTGCTCCTTTAGGTGGGCAACTGTTTGTGGTGGTCCTGGGCAGAGCCAAGTTAAGACCTAAATTGAGGGATCAGTTTATAAGCAGTACCTGCTTAATATACTTCACACACAGTAAATAGCTGGAAGATGGAGGTTATGAGTGAATAGTTTAATCACCATTGTAGTCAAACATTACCCAGTCCTTTGCAGAAAACCATATTCCAGAATGAGTCTTCAAGTCCAGATTCCAAAAGTTTTCTATTAATCTAGCAGAAAAACCTTTAGGAGTAGCATGGTAAATTTATACAATTCTCCTCTTGAATAGGATGAAAGATCATCTCAGACAAAAGGAATTGGTCTTATTTAGTTAGTTTTCTGATCTATCCAAGTCTATTTGGATTTGGGATTATCTATGTTTTTGTGTGCAAGGAAATGATACTTTTCCTCAAGTAAGTTCAACAAACCTTGTACAAAGCCAGAGACTGAGATGACTATTACAGCATCCCATGCTCTTAGAGGATTCTTCAAAATGAGAGGGGAGTTGCAGTGTGTTCTTGCAAAAAACACAATGGTTTCCTCCTTGGGTCCAGGCCTGGCTACATAGTTTTTGGATTTCCAGTACAAAATGATAACAAGGAAGCAACAAGTTAGGGAAGTCAATTTCTACTTCCTGCCAGCCAGTGGGGGTGACTCTCAAGGAATCACAACTTCTGTGCAAGAAAGTTAGTACGTGGATCTGAGGTGAACAAGCTCTCACTGGGAATTCTGGTGGGCAGAGAGCTCTACTGGTGGGAAACAGATCTCGGTGGAGGTTGGAGGGTATGAGTGTTGGAGATAAGTCTAGGGTGACATTCCAGTGTTCAGTAATCATTTATTAAGTGCCTACTAGGTGGCTCAGTGGTAAAGAATCTGCCTGCCGGTGCAGGAGACGCGGGTTCAATCCCTGGGTTGGGAAGATCTCCTGGAGGAGGGCATGGCAACCCACACCAGTATTGCTAGGAGAGTCCCATGGACAGAGGAGCCTGGAGGACTACGGTCCATGGGTTTGCAAAAGAGTTGGACATGACTTAGCAACTAAACAGCAAACAACAACAGCAACATGTCTCAGCCCTGTGCAGCTGATATAATGTTAAGAAAAATCAGATGCATTCTTTATTCTTATGAGGTTTACAACTAATGAAAAAATTAGGGCCAGATTGAAGAGATTCTTGAAGTATCATTTGTATTCATGGTTTCTCTGTAGACCTGAAAATCTCTCCAATCAGAAACATTTGTCTTAAGTCTCCTTGACCTCTACTACTGCCACTCATGGTTTAAATTATTTCTTTTTCCACATAGTATTTACTACTCCTTGGCCCTATCTGTCTAACGCTAAAGAAAGAATATATTTTTTGAATTTAGTTTTCACTCCTTTCCATTCTTTATTATGAGTAATAGCGGAGACAGGAATGTGTTACTAAGGCAGTCTTTGCCAGGGGTCACTTGTAGTTTGGTTGATTGGAATTCTAAGCATATTACCCACTGTTAAATTTTGCTAGCCAGCCCCTAGGAACATATTTAGCCCATATGTACCTGCAGTAAATACTGTAGAGTATAACTACCACATGGGAAAATGTTTCCATGGGAAAACTCTCAGGGAATTCTGAGGACATAAAATTCATGACTTACTGGGGATGGGTCTTTGCTGCTGTGATGATGGAAGGGCCTGCCTTTTTGATCATTTTCCACGGCACGTCAGGCCTGCTCTCTAAAGTGAAGAGTGGGAGCTAAGAGTAACCCAGAGGTTAGGGTGTGGGAGGAGTAAAGGACGGAAGTATAGGGTATACTTGAGGCTGTGGAGAGGGGGGCAGAACAGGGTTGGAAAGAGCAAGGGAAACAGAAGTGGGAGACCATGGATAACAGTGGAGACCTGAAGAAATAAGGACCAAGAAGTTTGAAAAGAGAGGCAGAGATTAAGGGGGGACAGGGTCATCTTGATCTTATTTCCTATTCTGGCTGTACTCAATCTCTGCCAAGTTACTGAAAGCCATCTTGAAACTGTAGCGGTTGGGTTAACAGGAGCATAAAAGATCATAGGATTAATAGTCTGAAGGCCAATGGTAAACCCCAGTTTTCCCATTTAGTTTTGTGGCCTTTAGGTAAGTTACTTCACTCCTCTGAGCTCTGGCTCCCTTATCTAACAAATGGGTGACACGAGTGGCCTCAGGCTTATGCAGTTATTTTAAGGAATGAATGAGTCTATGTATGCGGAATACAGAATGTAAGCCCCAGATGAGTAGAGAATTTGTCTCGTTCACTGCTGAATTCCCACCGCGTGAAATAGTTCCTGGCACTCTGCAGCGGCTAAACAAATACATATAAAACTAATGAGTAAGTAGGAAGATATTTGTAAGTAGAGTGACATTTGAAAACGTCTGGTCCATGGGTTGTTCACAGCTGATTAAGCTACTGTAAAGGTTACAGAAAGTGAAGATTCTAGGAGGTGAGATTATCTGAATTCAAGTCCTAACTCTGGAACTCACCATCTTGGTAACATTGGGGAAGTTTTACCCTCAGTTTCTCCTTCCAGGAAATTTGGGTGATTATAGTCTTCACTGTATTACAGGGTTATGGGGAAGACAAGATGAGATAACACACAGCATTCTTTGCCCTCAGTAAATGCTAGCTGTGTTGATGACAAGGACAACCATATTGCCATTGAGGGTGGTTCTCAACTTATGCAGGGACAAAATCTCCCTCTGTCCCTGCTCCAGAGCTGGGGCAAGGAGCGGGTGCCCTCTGCGAATCTTCTGTAGCCATCTTGGAAGGGTTTGTGTGGCCTCGAGTCTGGCAGGGACAGAGCTGAGCAGAGTTGTTCACAGCAAATCTGCGATGATGATCCTCTCATCTGTCTTCTAAGCTGTGGGTGGCTCCTTCTTTGGAAAGCAAGTTATAATCAGAACTTGGAACACACTACCCTCCAAACAATGCTCTCATTGCCTTTTCTGCCATTTAATTAATGCCGGTCTAATTTTATAGAAAGTGCATAAATATGACTTATGCATATTTGTACCTATATTTTCCTGTGAGACTCACCACAAGGTACATGGCCATGTCAATCATATCCTTCTGACGAATATCTCTGGCCTGAATACTTAACGTGATTTTTTTATAGCCACATTTGGGGAACTTAGCTAGTGGAGGGAAGGATATTGTTTAACCCAACCTTCAAGTTATCATTGACCAGAACCAAAAGGTGAACCTCCTATTTGTTCCAGATTACATTAACATTTTTCTTTTGGACTGTAGGTAGATGTCAGCTGATAGCAGTCAAGATTCCATTTGCTAATCCTTGCCTTCCAGTTCTTGACAGTCCAACTCAAGAAACAGACAGTGGTCTATGTATTGCCATTTGAAAGTTATGAGGACACAATCCATGCATTCTGTTTGTAACTTCATTTTTAGTGAATATAAAATTAATTCAGGCCACGATATAAATGCACTCCAATCCTGAAAGAGTTGCATCGTAACCCCTGCAGTTTTAGTAAGGACCAAGTGGGTGTTGGTGGAGTGCCCTCACTGAGCTTTGCTACAATTTCATTTTGCACTGTGTCTGCAAGCATGTGCTCTAACAAGCTGATTTTATTAGGAGCAACTTTGAAGAACGAGTAGTAAAGCTTTTTCTTTTTTACCAAACATGGATTTTAAAAATTACACAGAAATCAGCATTGTCAAGTCACATGAAGTGCAATTATAAGCAGAAGGCTTGAAACCTGTTTTTGCTTAAAGCCTTTATTTGATTTAGCAAAAACAACAGCAATAAAATTGTATTCAAAAGCACTTGTGATTCCTTTGCCACAGTATTATTACCAAGAGCAGGATCTACAAAACATCCCCCCTTTTTCATTTGGGTCAGTTTTCTGTGGGCCTTCCCCAAGCATCCAAATCTGTGTTTACAATTCTGGAAACAAAGGATTGTTCAGACTCTAGTACCCGACACTTGAAGCTTAGTATTATTAGACAATAATTATAGCATGGATTTTACATTTTTATTTTCTTGAAATCACCTCTAGAAATAATAGAATATCAGAGATTTAAAAAGCAAAAATGTGTCATTAAAATATTTAGCACAAACATTCCAATTTTGTCTTCCTCTTGAAATTTTCAGTTTTCATTTCTATCCTATATTCTCCTGTCTTCAAAACAGTACTTTTAATGTTTTGAAACCCTAGGTAGTCAGGGCCTACAGTCAAGTCTCAATAGGAACATAAATGTCAAAAACAGAGCAGAAAGTTGAGGGCTGGTCTCTGACTCACAGTTCACCCTAAGAATAATTATTGAATGGTATAACAGGATTTGATTTTTTCTGATGTTTTGTCATATATGATCTACTACCTCATTGATTCTTGCTCATGTTTTTGCTAAATTACCAAAACAGAAATAGATGACTTTCAGCATTTCCCAAATCCTTTGTTTAACTAATGTAAAATCACATTTGGGATCTACAAGATGGAGGACACGTGCCAATTCCAGAACTATCATTTTGCTTCTATGTTTTCAATAACCTCCTCAGGTAAGGTAGTCAAGGCAAGTGGCCACATATCTGTTTTAAATGTGATGAGATTGAGATGTGGACAGGTTAAATGACTTGCTCATGGAGACCTGGTCAGTGACATGGCAGCTAGAGGAATTCAGGTCTTTGGATCCCTTATGTACAGGCTTCTCTTTACTGCTCTGCACAAAATGTTAATTGCTAGATTAGACAAACCTCTAAGTAGAGGGTTGGCCAGTTTTGTGATGAGACAGCTAGCAAAGGATACTAGTTCCCGTAAGTTTTGTACGGCAGTCCTGGACAGCTAGCTCCCTGGACACCCTATTGAATTAGTTTTAAGGTGTGATGGTGATTTTGGGCATGCTAGAATATAGCATCAGAGACCTGGGGAGGTCCACGTAGTGGACTGGAATAGCTGCAGCTATTAAATATCTAGGTCATCCTTTATAGAGGCTTGTGATATATACTCTAGCTTCTGATTTCAGAGCTGACAGAAAGGAAAAAAAATCCGTCTTGCTAAAATGTAGTCAGACAGCAGTTTGTCTTTCCAAAACATTATTAGGTATTATTACAGAATGTGAACACCTTTCATTCCTGACAAACAGGAAATGTATGCTGCACTACTGGTGTGTCAATCAGAGTGATAGCATCAATTTTATGGTTTTTAATTCATCCCCACCTCCTGCCGAGCCTTTTGCTCATCCCAAATTATGAATCTTAAAAGGTACGTGATTAAGAAGAAAAAAAAAAATGTCTCTGCCTGTGTGAACTCCCGTGTGAAGAGCTTGGAGGCAGATATTTAAGAGATTTGTAAAGTGTATCCTGACTGCACAGTGACTGGACAGGTGACCTCCATTTCCTGCAGCCGGGATTGCCTCCTCATGTTTTTGCTTTAGTACTTTGCCAGCAACTCAAATGGGTATAGTTTATATGCGTGGCACCTTTACACTTTTAAGGAGCAGAAAGAAAATAAGTAATGTTATTAAAAGCTGTATTTGTCAGTTCATGATATGTCAGTTACATTTTCAATTTAAGTTTTTAGTATCTGTTTCTTTAGCTGTGGTGTTTTCCTTTATCTTGATTCACAGTCAATAATAAATACAAAGTCAGTGCTGGAGCCTGGCTTTGAAGGAATCAGAGCAATTTCTCTCAAAATTCTTGTCTTTCCACCTCTTAATTCTTTTTTTTTCCGACATGAAGAGCATTACCAGTGGAAAGTGAGGCTGATTAAAAATAAATAAATAATGTGTGCATGTGCACACGCATGCACACACAGACACACACACACTTTACTTCTCAACAGGGGGTTTGGGAGCCTGAGGTGTCTGAATCTGTCTCCCATGCTTGTTTCTTGTTTCTGGTGAGGAGCCATTTTTCTTGTTTTTTCTTTTGCGGCTCCACCTGGACTCCACTTGCTGCCACAAACTCGGCAATTATCACACACTTATTTAAGATTTGGGGGTGTGATCTGATAGCGACTGATTGAAAGGTGAAGCAACAATTAGCAGTTGGTCAATATCAGTCTCCTCTCTTGGTGCTGACTACAGAGTGAGTGTTTCATCTTTGACAGAAAATTCTCTCTCCACAGATAGCCCAAGCTCTTGGATCTCTAGTAAGAACTTTCAGTGTTTGGGGGCCTCCACATTTAAATCGCTCTTGGCCATTTTAACTTTTGCTTTCACGTTTTGAGTGCTTGAGTGTTTCCGCAACAGAGCATGGAGCCTTGAAGTAACCCATGTGGTGTTTGCTTGTGAAGAATTTCTCATTCCGCTTTTACCACAATTTCTTTATGATTCAGAGTTGAAGTATGCTGGTTCTCTCCCATGCAAGAGAGCAAATGCAGGAAACAAGCAAGAGCTCTTCTTTTCCTGGTGGAGCACTGGTGTGAAACACCGAGTTTTGAGACTGGTGATAAGCAGCCATGCACAAGTGTGGCTAGTGCAGCAGGGCCTGTCTTCCCAGCAGGCTGAGTCCTTCAGAGAAGCTTGCGGGGATGGAAGGTGTCACGAATCTTGTTAAAGGAGGCTTGGAGGAGTTGGCCACACTGCTTTTCTTTGTGTAGGTGGTATTAGCATTCCCAAAGCACATTTACTTACTCTCATTTGCTTCCTCAGCTAGGAATATGTCACCTGGGTGCTGAGTCTTAAGAGATGAGCAGCTTGCTTTCAGATCACCTGGATGGTGAAGCAGCAACGCTGTGCTTTCTGACTCCAAATCCGGTGCTCTTTGTCCTACCCTATGATTGCTTATTATTAGAGCCACTGACTTGGAACACGTTTGTGTTTCAACTCCCAATTAGATTGTTTAAGTGTGAATTTCTTAATAATACTGATATGTTTTATGACAGGGCTTTGCACATGGTAGACACTAAATGAGTACTTTTGATTAATGAGCTATCTGGTTTTCCTCCTCCCTTTGTGTGGTGTGGCGTTTAATCACATCATAGACATTTACAGACATCACAAGGACTTATGTTGGATATTGGGAATGCAAGGTGAATGCTATGGACTAGATGTTTGTGCCCCCCTCCCCAGCATTCATCTGTTGAAGCTTTAACCAGCCCCCACCCAGTGTAGCTGTATTTGGAGATGGGGCCTCCAAGGAAGTAATTAAGTTTGATGAGTTCATAAGGGAAGAACCCTGATCTGACAGGATTAGCGCCCTTAAGTCCTTAGAAGAGACAGCACAGAACTCCCTCTCTTTCTCTCTGCTATGTGAATGTACTAAGGAAAGGCCACGTGAGGACAAAGCAGGAAGGCAGCAGCCTTTAAGCCAGGAAGAGAGCTCTCACCAGAAACTGAATTGACTAGCACCTTGTTCTTGGACTTCTCAGTCTCCAGAACTGTGAGAAAATAATTCTCAGTTGTTTAAGCCATCCAGTCTATGATATTTCCTTATGGCAGCCCAAGCAGACTAATACAGTTATTAAAACCAAACCTTGCTCAAGCACTGCATTACCCTGCAGAGTAGAAAGAGAATAGCCATAGTCAAACAGGTGGGTGAGTCAAACATGTTCATGTGCGTGGTCCCTTTGGGAATCAATCTCAGGGTTATCATCATACCACTGGGGTTCAAACACCCTCAAAGTCAGAATGGTTCAAAACATGCTGTAGTTTTTAGAACTGCATGTAGCAGTACTTGAGTGTGTATGGTCAGGGTGAAAGTGAGAAAGATGGCAAAAGCCTTCAAAGAGATGATGCGAATCTGTGTCATGGAGAGTGACTAGTGTGTTTCCAGGGAATAAGGCAGAAGAAAGTGCTCTGTTTTCGTCAGAGGAAACAGAAGTATAAATGAACATGGTGGAATCCTGGATTCTGAGACTTTAATTAGTTCATTAGGGCTGGAGCTTAGGATGGACATGGAGGAGTTTGAAAGATGAGGTTGGGAAGATAAGAAAGAGCTAGTTCCTTAAAAAATGTTCATGCGTTCAGCTTAGAAATTGGACTTTAATCTGTAAGCGATATGGGTGATATAAAAGAATTTAAACCTGTGTAGTTTTGTAGTTCTGAATCAGATTTGTAGTTTAGAAATCTACTTTGTATGTACTGTGGAGATTGAACTGAAACCTAATCTTGGGGTTAGGGCTTGGGATGGGATTTCAGGGAGTGATGCTGGCTCATAAATTCTCTATGAAAGATTTCACAAAAAATCAGGATGCTGCCTTTGATATTACCTCCTTAGCTAAAAGACACACTTCGAATTTTCAACCATTTTAGAATTCAAGTAAGCCTTCTTGCTTTTAATTATGGCATTGGAATAGCTCTTTTTAAAATTTTTTTCTGGAAGAAGAAGTGACTTTTGTTCATGGGAATGCCACACATCATGAGTGACACCCATGGCTCTGGTCCTCCTCCTCAAAACCAGAGTGGCTCCGAAATGAGCAAACCAGGGGCCTGGTGTGAAATTCAGCATTCTCTACTTCTTCTTCTGAACACTCTCTGGTTTCATTTTTAGGAGGTACCCCATTTTGCTATGCTGCTCACTGGAGCAACTTGAATGTTCTTAATTGGATGTTTCAGAGAGCAGTTAAAGAACAAGTAAACGTGCTCACTGAGCAATTCCTAATTCAAGCCCTGAGCCCAGAATTCATAAAAGACACAATCTCACCTTCACCTGGTCAGGGCGATTTAGCCTGCAGTTAGTTGAAGCACAGGGAAAAGTTCAAGCTTTTGTGGTATGAATTGGATGCTTGTGTGTGTGCCTAACTTATGTGTTTATAGCAACTGGGAACTCGCTCCTCTTTGACTCTCTGAAGAGTAACTCACACGTGGAAAAAGGTGGACAGACTGTCCTGTGGTCACTGTGCCTTCCTCTCAGCCTTCTGTTCGTTCTTTCCTCTTCAAAGTGTCAGTCCACTGGAGAGGGACTGTTCTCACTTTTATGTGTCACACAGAATCCTAAAAACTGACGTTACCTGTTGGTGCTAACGACAGTGGTGACTGGGTGTTGTGACACCTGCAAACGCCTTTCTTCCTGGGCGCTCATTGTCAATCTGGGAATTTTGTCACCCCGGTTACCCCAGAATGTTTCCTTATGACTACATTCTTACTAGCTCTAAGTAACTCTTTTACTCAACGGGAACAAGGGCCAGATGGCATGCAGACATGTGCTTGAGACTGGGTGAGTCTTATTTGTTCTCTATTTCTTGTTACTTACTGTCACTCCTCAGCTAACCACACATAAGGAACCCACCCTGTGGGCTGTGTTTTTTTTTTTTTTTTGCTGTGCATATCTGAAACATGATTATAGTAATGTGCTTTTTATTAACATTATTGCTATTATGGGTTTCTTTTTGTTGTTGTTGTTTCAATCCACCTCATTTTTTGAGGGGGAAGGTGAGATATAAATAAATTCAACAATGTCAGCAGGTCAGCCAGAACACAGATGTGTAAATACAATGAATTTCATCCCCTTCTAATTAAAAAAACCTTGAAATTGTTCCAACAACACTGTTATAGCTCAAAAATAATTTTATTTGGAAAATTCTCTTTTGAAAAATGTCTTCAGAGCTTTTGCCTATCAATCACAGCAAATCATTGTTCTCTGAGGGTGGATTTGATCTTTTTTTTTTTTTTTAATTATTGAACAAGTAATTATTAGGTGCTTACTAAGTGGCAGGCAGTATACCAGGTGCAAGGAGCAAGACAGACATGGTTTCTGCCTTCAGAGACATTTAAGATCAAATCTGAGATGAATGTCTGAGCCCTGGAAAATACCTTTACTGATAAGAACAAGATGTGACTGTACAATGACAATCTTAACTGCCGCAAATGACAATTTTAAAGAAGAGATTTAAAACATTTTGAGTAATGGCAGCATCTCTGGAATAACTCAGACACACTGCGTGGAAGACAAGCACTGATTTTTCTTCATGCATCCAGTATAGTTCTATATAGTTTATAAAGCACTTTGTATATATTATGTTAGTCTCTTCTCTCCGGAGCTTCAAATTATCAATCAGGTTTGAGTACCAGTTTCCTCCACTGGAAAATGAATGATCTCTATGTAGGTGTCTTCTAGGCTAAACATTCTGTAATTCTTATGTCTCCGATCCCATGCATTTATGCCGTGTCCATCACTTAGAATAGTTCCTTGTGATGTCTTTTGCCAAGGACTTTCCAAGCAGAGATGGAAGTCTAGTATATTCTCCTGGGGTGGCGAGCAGTGGTAGGTGGCCTGGCGTTCCACTGAGCTGAGCATTTAGAAGCCTGGCAAGGGATGGATTGAGCTCATCTCTCAGCCATAGAAGGAGGAGCAGAGGGAAGCTGAAGTTGAAGTACTAAGTGAGGAAACTTCCCTTGCAGTGAAGAAAGTCTGAAACAGCAAGTTCAGGGGATCAGGCAGAAGGAGAAATAAGACTCAAAGACTGAAAAAAAAAATTGGCTAGATAAAGAAGTTGAAGAGGTAGAACTTAAAAAGCTACCTGAAGAAACACGATTTATTCTTCTGGGTGCTAGAGTGAGAGCCTAAGAACCACTAGAATGATAAACAAACAAACAAAAAAAACGGAAAAAAAAATTAAGTTGATTTTTTCCTTAACACCATTAGTGGCTGGACACAGAAAATAAAGTGAAAATGTAGCTCTGTTCTACAACATTACCTTATCAAATTTCCAAACCAGAAGCCCATTCCTGTTAAAAAAAAAAAAAATGCAGAGTGTACATCAAAGAGAACATCTTGATGATTTCCAGATAGAACAAGTATTTAGAGATTGAAATGGAAATTTGTCTTGACAGCTCATCCTCAGCATTTTGGACCTTCTTTGTCCACATCGAAAATAAGATGCCAGTCAAAGTATTAAGTAGATATAACAATCTCTTCTTATGAAAAAAAAAAATTGTATACAGCATAAAAAATACAGAAGTTTTATTTTAAGACTTTGCTGCTGGGGACTTCCCTGGTGGTTCAGTGGTTAAGAATCGGCCTGCCAATGTAGGGGACATCAGTTGGATCCCTGATCTGGGAAGATCCCACGTGCCTCAGAGTAACCGAACCTGTGAGCTACAACTACTGATGCCCAGGTTCTAGAACCCATGCTCCACAACAAGCAAAGCTACCTCAGCAAAACACCCACACACCGCAGCTAGAGAGTAGCCTCTGCTCGCTGCAACTAGAGAAAGCCCACTCACGGCAAAAGACCCAGCACAGCCCCCCCAAAAAATAATTACTTTTGGTTATAATTCTACTAAAAATCTTCTCATAAAAATACTTTGCTGCTCATCCCAGAAAAGTAAGTGGAGTATTTGCAAATGTCATAGCCATAATAAGAGATCAAAGAAGCCCCTGGTGGCTTTGGCCACACACACACACACACAGAGACACACAGACACACAGACACACAGACAACACACATACACGTTATGGATTCAGGAGAAATTGTGAGAGCATCTCCAGGAGCAGTGGGTATGACAGGGCCTCTTTGCTGAAACTTTTCCTTTGGGCCCAGCATTCTGGCTCATTTGTACTGCATGTTCAAAGTTCATACCTGTGTTCTCCCGGCACGGCTTACCCATGAGCACAACAAATTGTTCCAGGTGGGAAGAAGATACAGCGGATATAAGTATACAGAAATCATGGGTGTAAAAAGCTGCTGATAATGTGTTTCTAGTTTTCTACTTATGTTTTTGTGTCATTTGCACCTCTAGACACATTTTGGTAGCCGCATTTCAGCCTCATCTGCAGTTTGATTTTGCTTGCTGTCCTGCTTACTTTTCAACCTTTTTCTGGAAGTTTCCTAAGTATCTAGGTGTTTTGCTAGTCAGCCATCTTCCAGAATTTCAGCACCAAGAAGTCTGCTCACAGTACTTTTTGTTTTGCTGTTGCTGTTTTCTCTCCCTCAACAAATTTGTAGCAGTAGGTCACACTTTTATCGAGAAACTTTATTTTACATTTGCTCTCCATTTTGGCTCTATTATTAGGCTATGCTTCTGGTATTCTGATCCCACTTCATTTCCAGGATGCTTGCTGACGTCAGTGGGGGACCTAGGTAGAAAGGTGGGCACGTCCTTGGCTGGGCTGCACGGACTGTTTCGGGAAAAAGTGTATGGCCTCCTGGAGGTGGGACATCCGTAGGATGGACCCCTGTTCATTTCCTACAGACAGTGGAGCCTCTGCGTCATGTTTAATGCAACTGCTGGTACAGGATGATATACTTGCTCAACCACCCAAATATATTGACTTTCTGTTAAAAGGCTTTTAACATAAATTTTAGGAGATTAACAAAACACATCACAGACTGTTGCTGAGAAGGCAGGCTTTTTAACTCCGTTTCTCCTCCATTGATTTTAGTTAATATATTTCCACCCCCCCTCCTTAGTTTACTGTACCTTTTAATTTGTTATTCATTTGTTTGAAACCAGAACTCTGCTGAGGCGCTCTGGACCCACAGGAACTGAAATAGTTTGCCTTCATTATCGGGTAGACCTGCTCGAGTCTGTAGCCCCTGACAGAAACCACAAGACTGTACAAACTGGCAACTGTGGGTTTGTCTGTTCTCTATTGATTCTATTTCTGGAAAAAAAACACGAACCAATGGGTGAGCCATGTGACTGTACAACTGACCCAAGGCTCCCATCAGAAGGGGGATGGAGACCTTTTTCAGACTGGCCGTAATGGGACCTTGACACTTTTCAGTTTGCTTCTTAACCATGGCCTTTGATAGCTCTGACTTAGAAGTTTAACTCCTTGTATTCTGGAATACAAAACTGCTATAGAATCTTAAGATTCTAGAGAATGTTATTCAAGATGCCATCCAACCATCTTGTCCTCTGTTGTCCCCTTCTCCTCCTACCTTAAAAAAAAAAAAAAAATTTGGTCATTTTGTCCCAAATATTTAATACAAACGTGATGTAACTTTGCTTATAAAGTGTCTTTGTTCTTCTAATGTGAGAATTACAAGACAACTCCACCCAAACACTTCAAAAGAAAATGATACACGCGTACCTTTTAAACTATGGAACTGCAACTGCTGTAGTATTTATTTTTCTTGAGCTTTGGTACTGGCGCTAAATACCAATATTCAAGTAAATAGAATGCATGACGCCTATGTGGTATGGCCTAATGAGAGAGTTCTGGCCTTGCTGTAAACAAGCTCTGTGTCCTTATCTTCTCGTTCCTTCTCCCATTACATGTGAGATGATCAGATGATCTCTTAAGATCTATTCTAGCTCTAAGATTCAGAGTGAGTAAAAGCTCTTGATAACACCAGAGAGATCCAGGTAGGGAGAACACATCCTATTAAACACACACACACTCAACAGAAAAACCAAAATAGCTCCCCACACCTCCTCCCCCAACAATGACAATGCAGCCATCTGTTGGACGTTCCATTTCACTTAGCAGCTGCTCGCAGATACAGAAATCTGCATTCCTCCCGCTCTCGTGCTGGTATGCATGCAGCATGTGTGGGTACTAGCATTTGACTCTCCCACCCAAAGGAATGGCTTTCATTGAATAAAAATGATCACAGAAGGTTTCCGTACTCTCCCAATGCTGTTTTCCTGATAATAAGCATTTGGAACTATGTCTCCTCCCCTGTGTATTAAAATAAACCCTCTTAAAGATATGCACATCAAACAGTCATCTGAAAATTGAAGAGGACAACCAGGAAAAGGCTTCCATGAAACTCCTGTTTTGTCAGAAACTTCCGCTTTGCAGGAGCGTGGGAGAGGTTGGAATGTAAAGTTCCGTTTTATTTCTATTTTGTCAATACCTCCAACACTGCTCTTAAGCTCTGAGAAATAAATATTGTACAAAAAGGAACCAGGAGGCTTTTAAAAGCAATAATAATCTCACCCTCAAACTAAATGAAAAAAAAAAAAAAAATAGGATGAATCTCCAAAGGGGATAGAAAGTGAAGTCCTTTAAATCCTTTCACCCCCACCCCCTTGCCTCTTCTCCAGGGCTGAATTTTGTCCTCTACGTGGTGGACTGTATAAAGTGGTATATCACTTAAAAAGAGGCACTTGGGTTGGGGGTTGGGAGGAGCCGCAGTTACGAACAACAAAAAGGGGTCCTACAAGCCATGCAGACGGAGAACCTTGGGTAAAATTGGATCTGCTTTTGAGTACATAATTTAGGACATTTGTTCCAAGATTACTGTGGTTTTCTATAAATGTTAGTTTGCCGTATTATTTTCCATGAACTACTTTTCCAAAATGCAGAATATTTTGCCCCCCAAACATGGAAGCATTAAAGCTCAGATGAGGCACTGATTCATGGGGAGTCACCCAGAAACAGCTGGTCAGCCATCTGCAGCCCCAGAGCCCTCTTATTTTTACTTTGTTCAGCTAATTCTTTATGTAGAGGGGAGGAAGATGCGTTGGTCCTGGGAGAAGTGTGTGACTCGTGTAAGAAAACGATGACTAACTCCTGCCCGAGACTGGGATCTGGTGGCCTGATGTGCTGATTTGGAGGGCACACGTTTCCTATGTGCATTAGGCTCTCAGCTCTTGACTACATGTGCATTATTTTCTGTGCATCCGGTTCTTTGGGAAAAGGAAAGAAATGATGATATGCCATTGATCGTTCTGTGGGAATTGTTCCAGGTTAGAGCACCCCAGAGAGCCATAACCAGTCTTTTCAAGGCAGGCAGAAGAGCCTGCAGAATCCAGGACTGGTCTGGAAGTCAGACCCAAGAGTCTGCTCCTTCCTCCCTCAAGGGCCCCCTGAATTAGGCCTTCGAACTGCCCTAGAGTCTGTGGTCAAAAAATGGTGGGGATAAAGGCACTGGTTGACACCATTTAAAAGAAAAACCATGGCTCAGTGCCATAGTCATGTGAAGTCAAAACGCGGAGTAAATGTTTAGGTGGTGCTGTTTGATTTTACATTTTGTCATTACTCTCATAAAGCTGTGGCTAATTCAAGCAGAATAGCCGTTTGCCTTCCAGAGTGAGTCAGGGGGTCTTGTTGACAGAAGGTGGATACTTCCATTATCCCTCCCTTGTGGTACCCAAGGCAGTTCATTCAGATGACAGAGCCAGATGACTGTGTGGGAAGGAAAATGCTCTTCCGGTTCTAGAAGGAAGGTTTTTTGGTGCACAGGTGTATGCTGCTTACAGGTAGGTGTAATTATAGTTTAATCAGATTCTTCAGTGTCTCTAGAGACCACTTTTGGCACACCGTTTAATATTTTCCTCGAATCATCAAAATCATTTACCCGTTCCCCCCAAAACATGAGTATATGTGTGTGTACGCACACATACACAATACATATGTATGTGTATCTTCCTTGTTTGATTGAATTTTTTAATTGAAGTATAGTTGGTTTACAGCATTGTGTTAGTTTCATGTGTGCAGCAAAGGGATTCAGTTACACATATATACATATATATATTTTTTTCAGATTCTTTTCTTATATTGAGTATAGCTTCTTGTGCTATGCAGTAGGTTCTTATCAGTTATCTATTTTATATATAGTAGCATGTATATGTTAACCTCAAACTCCTAATTTATCCTCCCCCCTACCTTTCCCCATTGTTTTCTATGTCTGTGGGTCTACTTCTGTTTTGTGTATAAGTTAATTTATATGTTTTCTTTTTATATATCCCACATACAAGCAATATTTTACGATATTTGTCTTTGGCTTACTTAGTATGATAATCTCTCTTTTATTTTGGCTGGTTTTCACTAAGGTTTTTAGTTTCCTTAATGACTTTCATAACTACATTGCAAGATAAATCGTAATGTTTCTCCATAAAAGGTAGAGAAGAGAAGCTTTTACTGCTACATGTCACCTGTGGGGCATTAACCCAGGATCTAATTCACCAACCACTTCTAACTTTTCTTGGTGTACAATTATGAAAAGGCTCTTGGACAGTTAACCAGAACAAAAGACAAGCACCTTTAATTGATGAGGCATACAGTTTTTAAAAAAGAATTGAAAAACCATCTGTACTGTCAACTTTTGTGTCTCTTATTCATTCCTGTTTACTCTGCTATTCAATCCAAATAAAGATTGTTTCCACCTCAGCAACACAAAAATCCCATGGACTACCCTTCAGGCTGTCAGTCAGAGGAAAGATATACATATGCCCAGAGTATACACTTGTGCTTGTTCACAGTGTTATTTGGGGAAAATATGTTGCATGTTCTCCTGGCTCTCCTAGTTTTACATTTTGAATTAATGCAATTTATTCTAATTTATGACAACTGTTTGAAAGGCTTGCTCTCCATTTTCCCATTTATAAAGAAGTTATTTACATAGAGGGGAAGAGCAGTAGGAGAGAATTGCTCTGTGTGGTCAGCTGGAAAAATCCAGTGGACTCTGTCTTGGAGTCAGCATTGTGCCCTGAAGCTGATGGTAACTCTCTCTTCTGCCACTTTGGTGATAGGAATGAAATTATGAGAACCTTTCTCCTACTTCTTAAAGAAAGTCTTATACAATTGAGCTAATTACCTCCCCCTCCTCTCTGGTTCTCTCTTTCTCTATTTATATAGCAGCTATCACCATAGTACCTACACGCGTTGATAAGAGTGCTATTTTAGAAAAAAAAGAAAAAAAGGCATAAGGCAGGGGGGAAAAAAAAACAAACCTAGATTCTTCCTTGTCATAGTATAAGGATCCTGTAAGGCCAAAAATCCTAAGTCTGAATGATTTTAGAGATTTTTAAAGAGCCCTAAATAAAAGAGATGAACCTCATTGTACCTGGAACAGTGCTTCAACTATAGTGCGTATGCATAAAGGATGTTTGTTGATTGGCGTCACTAGTATCTATTCTGGAGAAGGCGATGGCACCACACTCCAGTACTCTTGCCTGGAAAATCCCATGGACGGAGGAGCCTGGTAGGCTACAGACCATGGGGACACGACTGAGCAACTTCACTTCCACTTTTCCCTTTCATTCATTGGAGAAGGAAATGGCAACCCACTCCAGTATTCTTGCTTGGAGAATCCCAGGGACCGGGGAGCCTGGTGGTCCGCTGTCTATGGGGTAGCACAGAGTCAGACACGACTGAAGCGACTTAGCAGCAGCAGTAGCAGCAGCAGTATCTATTCATCTCAAAATTCTTATTTAAAAATACAGTCTCATCCCTGAGTGCTCTACTCTGCCTTCATTCTTACCTTCTGAGCTTGTTCAACTCATGGTGAAGAGGGAACTCAGACAGAAAGATGGGCAGGAATATGTATTGACTTCATTATAGAATTGGAGAAGGAAATGGCAACCCACTCCTGTACTCTTGCCTGGGAAATCCCATGGACGGAGGAGCCTGGTGGGCTGCAGTCCATGGGGTTGAGAGGAGTTGGACACGACTGAGCAACTTCACTTTCACGCATTGGAGAAGGAAATGGCAACCCACTCCAGTGTTCTTGCCTGGAGAATCCCAGGGATGGGGGAGCCTGGTGGGCTGCCGTCTATGGGGTCGCACAGAGTCGGACACGACTGAAGCGACATAGCAGCAGCAGCAGCATAATAGAATCTGGTTCTTATTTGGGGCTTTCATGAAATTCTATTGGCATATGGTGCTTATCCAGCTAATTGTGCATACACACAAAGTTGTATATGGATACTTATAACTTCATTTACTTATATCATTAAAAGAAATCACAAGTCATAGAAACTAAGACTTGTTTTTATGGGCCAGATATTGTTCTAATTCATTCATTTTATTAACTCACTTAATTCTCATAACATCTCTGGGAGGTATCAGTTCAGTCAGTTCAGTCTCTCAGTAGTGTCTGACTCTTTGCAACCCCATGAACCACAGCATGCCAGGCTTCGCTGTCCGTCACCAACTCCCAGAGCTTACCCAGACTCACGTCCATTGAGTCGGTGATGCCATCCAGCCATCTCATCGTCTGTCGTCCCCTTCTCCTCCTGTCCTCCATCTTTCCCAGCATCAGGGTCTTTTCAAATGAGTCAGCTCTTTGCATTAGCTGGCCAAAGTATTGAATTTTTAGCTTCAACATCAGTCCTTCCAATGAACACCCAGGACTGATCTTTAGGATGGACTGGTTGGATCTCCTTGCAGTCCAAGGGACTTGCAAGAGTCTTCTCCAACACCACAGTTCAAAAGCATCAATTCTTCAGTGCTCAGCTTTCTTTATAGTCCAACTCTCACATCCATACATGACTACTGGAGAAACCATAGCCTTGACTAGACAGACCTTTGTTGACAAAGTAATGTGTCTGCTTTTTAATAGGCTGTCTAGGTTGGTCATAACTTTCCTTCCAAGGAGTAAGCATCTTTTAATTTCATGGCCACAGTCACCATCTGCAGTGATTTTGGAGCCCCCCAAAATAAAGTCAGCCACTGTTTCCCCATCTATTATAAATTAAGAAGCTGAGCAATGGAGAGGTTAATTAAATAGCCCATGATCATACAGTTGGTAATAACCAGTGAAAGGGATTTGAACCCAGGCATACCACATTATCATGGAGTAGGAAATGGCAACCTGCTCCAGTATTCTTGTCTGGAAAATACCATGAATAGAGGTGCCTGGTTGGTTCCAGTCCATTGGCTCGCAAAGAGTCCGATGCAACTGAGCACATACCACGTTATGCCTTCTCTGTCTCAAACAATTCCATATTAGAAACTAGGACTACAACAAAAGCCCTCAGGGTAGTATGATTTTAGGGCCTGAATCTTGCCAGTACGTACTAATCTGCTGAACCTCAAATTTAATCTAACATCAGGGTAGGTAGAACTGTTCCATATTATTGTTTGTTTATGTAGCTTTAAAATATTTAATGCAGGGCCTACTTAGTCTGTGAAGTCCATGGCTTTACACTAAAACCATACATTCATTATGCAGACATTTATTGAGCAACTACTATATAAAATGCTGCACATAGAATGAGAAATCATTTTGCTTTTATGGATAGCTCAGTCTGTTGGGTGGGAGAAACTCAAATACATTAACAAATGGTGTAAATGATGCTTAAGTGTCACTGGCAGAATCTACAAAATGTGGCGGCAAGGAGGAAGGACTTTGGTGTGTGGATAATAGGGGCTAGGGCTGAGTAGAGGCCGGGCTACATGAGAACTAGATTCTTGAACTGAAGGTTTGCAGAGGCAACTCAGTGAGAACAATCTAGGGAGTGGAAGCAGTTTGTTTAAAGACTTGAAGGTATGAAAGAGCGTGATGCTGAATGTGGTAGAGCTGAAGCGAGATGCCAAGGTGATGAGCCCTGAGGTTAGAAGTGTAAGCAGGGATCAGACCGTGAAGGACCACCTCTGCCCCTCGTCTGTAGGTAAAGGCAAACGTGAGGGATGACAAGAAGGGTGCTCTGCCTAATCGAGTTTCTTTTTTGGAAAATGAGCTCAGAATGACCTCATGACCTGGAGGTCCTGATAAAACTAAGGGGAAGAGGGACAGTGAAGGGATATTCTGGCGTAGTATTAGAGACTGAACATGCTTTTAATGCTCATACCAAGCTTGTGTACCAGGTATTATCTCCAGTGCCCTGCACTGTCCAGATCTTCTTCCTAACCCTTCGACCACATCTCCCCAGCCGCTTCTGCTGCCTGTCTTCTTGAGCTTTCTTCTTGGCTCCTCTGTTTCTCACACTTCTCAGCCCAGCACACTCCTCTTCTTGTCCTCTGCTCATGCCCTTCTCTCCCCCTTGAAAAGCACTCCTTCTGAAGCAAGCCCCTACATTTCACATGTTCCATTCAGAAGTCTGGGAATCAGAAGCTCAGGAATCATCTTGCTCCCATGACTTCTCTCTCAGTACTGAACTCAACCCCATGTCCTGTTTCCAGTCTTAAGTATCTTTTGACAAGTCTCTTTGTTGCAGATTTGGTTAAAGTGAACCTTGTTCTTACCTATACTCTTGCAGCAGCATTTTAGCTAGTCTTAACTATATCTGGCTATCTGAGTAATGTTTTTTACTAGTAACCTGACCTCTACTCTTCTATTTAAAATTCATTGGCTCCCTATTGTGTTTGTGTGTGTGTTAGTAGCTCAGTTGTGTCCAACTCTTTGTGACCCCACAGACTGTAACCTGCTAGACTTCTTTGTCCATGGGATTCTCCAGGCAAGAATACTGGAGTGGATTGCCATTCCCTTCTCCAGGCTCCCTATCAAACAAATATATATATATATATACACACACACACACACACACACAAATAATATATAATATATATATATACACACAAATATATATAAACATATATATATATATATATATAGTTTTCTAAGAATGATCTACAGGGACCCCTAGATTGGGCCAACAATTTCATCTTAAACCTCATTTCCCATTGCTAGCTAGCACATGGCCTGGCAACAGTAAGAACTCAAAAAACATTTGTTGGATGAATAAATGAATGAATGAATGACCCCCAACTTGCTTAAACTGCTGTGTTTAAAAGAATTAGAGGTATAGATAATCTAAAATACCTTCATTTTCATTTTCAGTTACTATCCCAAGGTAGCTAGTGATACTCAAAATATTAATAATCAAAGCCTCAGCATTGACCAGTTAGAAGGGGCATGGGCTGCGTGTCACTGTACATGTTCACTATCAACCTGGCTGGACTTCTCTTTTCAACACAAGTTGAGTGTGTTCTCATTTGCACCAGGCAGAAGTGGTTCTGCATAGAGTTCTCTGCCTTTGGACATTATTCTAGAAGCCTCCTCCAGCCCCATTTTGATTCTTCTCTGAAGCAGCTTAAGGGCCAAGAGACTGGAAGGATGGTTTTATAGATGAGAGATTCACAGATCTTTAAGACGAGAGCAGCCCCAGTGTTCCTGGTGGATGTGATTCAGGGAGGACAGGCACTGTACACATTTTGTTGCTGTCCCTCCAGAATAGCCTTGGAGGGTACACATAGACTTTCCCTTTTTTTGAACCACTAGTGTTCCGTGAACTTTTCAGTCAAACCCTCTTTTCTCCCATTATACTCACCCCTTTCTCATCTTTTTCTGTTACCTATGAGTGTTTCTACCCTCCCAATGCTTCTTCCTCCCTTTCTTCCTCTTCCACAAACATTCCCAGATCCTTACTTGAAGAAAATTGTGATCTGTCTTATGAATTGCGAAAGGAGTACATCAAGGCTGTATATTGTCACCCTGCTTATTTAACTGTACATGATGCAGTGTACATCATGCAAAATGCCAGGCTGGATGAAGCACAAGCTGGAATCAAGATTGCCGGGAAAAATAACGATAACCTCAGACATGAAGATGATACCACCCTTATGGCAGAAAGTGAAGAAGAGCTAAAGAGCCACTTGATGAAAGTGAAAGAGGAGAGTGAAAATATTGACTTAAAGCTCAACATTCAGAAAACCAAGATCATGACATCTGATCCCATCACTTCATGGCAAATAGATGGGGAAATAATGGGAACAGTGAGAGACTTTATTTTTGGGGGCTCCAACACTGCAAATGGTGATTGCAGCCATGAAATTAAAAGATGCTTGCTCCTTGGAAGAAAAGCTATGACCAACCTAGACAGCATATTAAAAAGCAGAAACATTACTTTACCAACAAAGATCCTTCTAGTCAAAGCTGTGGTTTTTCCAGTAGTCATGCATGGATGTGAGAGATGTACCTTAAAGAAAGCTGAGCACTGAAGAATTGATGCTTTTGAACTGTGGTGTTGGAGAAGACCCTTGAGAGTCCCTTGGACTGCAAGGACATCCAACCAGTCCATTCTAAAGGAGATCAGTGCTGGGTGTTCATTGGAAGGACTGATGTTGAAGCTGAAACTCCAATACTTTGGCCAACTGATGTGAGGAGCTGACTCATTTGAAAAGACCCTGATGCTGGGAAAGATTGAAGGTGGGAAAAGTGGATGACAGAGGGTGAGATGGTTGGATGGCATCACTGACTCAATGGATGTGAGTTTGAGTAAGCTCTGGGAGTTGGTGATGGACAGGGAGGCCTGGCGTGCTGCAGTCCATGGGGTCACAAAGTCCAACACGACTGAGCGACTGAACTGAACTGTCTTACATATTTAGCATATTCATTAAGAAACATCACCTAAGAATCAAATAAATATTGCTTTTGTGCCTCCTCTCACAAAACAAAATTAAAACAAGACAAAAAGGTAACTTTTTTACTTGACTAAAAAACAAAAATAAAAATTGATTTTTTTTTTATTCAATGAGGCAGTGATTTTTATTAACGAGGCAGTTGATTTATTGTATTAAAAAACAAAAGAAACCAAAACCCTATTGTGGCCAGAGTACTTAAACAGATTTAAAAAAGGCGAATGAAAAGAGAGACTGATAAGGAGGAGGAGGAAAAGGTGCAGGAAGAGAAGGAGATTTCACAGGTCAAAAATTAAAAGGGAAGAGTGAAGTCAAAGAAAGGGAACTGGACAAATATATAAGTAGCCTGTAATGACCACACACCCTTTCTGGTTGTCAATCTTTCCCTTCTCAACTCACATGGAATCCCTGTTCAACCAAAGGAAGATGAGCCAGAAGGGAAGAAATTACATCTGATTTTGTTCAGAAACAGGGTTTGAGGACCCACTGTGTACTAGGTATTGTTCTAGACGGTTGGGAATCTTTACCAGTAATTTATGTTGTGGATCTTCTGTGTTTCTTTTTATGTTAAGAGGATGTTCTTTTCAGAGGAACATTTATTTTGTCAGCCTCCCTTTTTGTCAGTTGCTTTGTGTGCCAGCCAAAACCAAAGGCAAAAAAGTAGGTAAAAAAAAGCAAAAGAAGAAAATCCTGCACATAGAAACCTTACAGAGATTTATATTCAGTATGCTGCAGCGAGAAGGTTCAGCCCTTGTCGTATTTGCATCTGTTTCACTATCTCCAAAAGGAATTAGCAGAATAAACCCCCACTGTACCTGGTGGAAGTAATTCACAGCGGCAACTTCACTGGTGCGGCTGGATATTCATGCTAATGTACAGGAGTTAAATATAGCACAGAACAAGTGTGTCAGAAGGAAAAAACAAAGCAACTGACTTGACACTGCAAGGGGTGGGGTGGGGGAGGCGAGATGATTATACTTTTAAGCACCAGCATAAACTGCAAACTCGGTAAACTGATAAGACAAGAATGTGGTGACTACATTGAACTGAGTCATGCTAACCTAATATCCTCAGTGGTAAACAAACAAACAAACAAAACCCCCCAAAAGAACAACTAAAAATGCTGCCTAGATGAGTGTGGATAAGAGAGTCTGGAATAGAAACAAAAATGTGGTAATGTTGATTAATAAGCAGGTTCGATAGGAGAGATGCGGTTCTCTTAAGTTTTCTGGGGTTTTCCCCCATTTCTAATGGGAGACGGCGCTAAGACCACACACCATTGGGTATAATCAGCAGTTGCATATGCTTGTCGTGTAAATCGTATAGTTCCCGTTGCCTGATTGTTACATACCACTTTGAAAACTCTAGAGGAAATGCCTCATGGGCAGTGACTTAAAGGAAGGAGCTCTGTTCTGAGAAATTGATCCACGGTCATGAGATTTTTGCCTCTGGCTATGGAAATGTGGCTTCAACACGTATGTACCCCATTCTTCCTCAGGAGACCGTGTGATGTATGAACAAAAGCACTGGATGCGGAATCGCGACAACGGTTAACGCTTCTTTCACTAACGTTAGTGCCGTCTTGAAAAAATTAACTTCTTAGATGTCATTTCTTTATTTCATTTCTAAAGTAAGATGGTTACGCCAGATAACCTCAACCCCTCTTTCTGGCTCTGACATTCCAGATTCTCAGTAGATTGAAATGCCAAATGCCCCGTTCATCACTAAATGTAGAAATGGGGGAGGGGGAAATGCCTCAACCACAGAGGATGGAGTATGGCTTTCTGTGCTTGGAGGCTGCTGTGGACGAGCCTACCCTTCCTCAGGGCATTGAACACCATCTTTAGGGGGACTTATTTACGTTAAACCATAACTGCATTATCTATACCTTAGCACAGCTGGTTCTGTATAGCTACTACCTCTTTAGTTAACTGATATGTTCCCAGGGCTTGGTACAGTCACTAGCACTTACTGAGTACTCAGAAAATCTTTGGTGAATGAGTGAAATAATTATCTCCTGGGAAACTGATACCTAAATGAGATTTAGAAGGCTGTACAGGATAATGAGCACTTTCAGGGCAAAAGATACTGAGTGCAGCCATGGATAAGAGCAAGACCTTGGTGTTCAGACCTTGACTCTTATCACTTACTATCTTGTTGACCTTAGGCAAGTGACTTAATCTCTCCAAGTCTAATGCTCTTCCAGAGAAAGTGGGGTTAAAATGTTATCTCTCTCATATGGACAAGGTGAAGGTTGAATGAGTACTGAATTATGAGGAAATGAACAGATTGCCAGCTAGTATCCAGAGAAAAATAAATTCAGCAAAGAGAATGTACAGGATCTAGATTGGATGCAGGATGTGATATGATCTTTGGCTGAGGCATTAATACAGGGCTTTCTGTGGGGAGAGTGAGCTGGAACCATAGTGAAGCTCATTTCCTGGGGCAAAGGGCACTGGCCAGGTCAACTCTAGTGCCTGGCTAACGTGAAGGCAGAGTACTCAGAGAATATTGCCCAAATTCATGTTGGGTCCCAGAAAATACAGGACTGGTGGTGTGCACATGGAATGGTAGAGAGTTTTCTGACGTTCTCCAGATGCTTTTGGATTTGAAGGTAGCCTCTCTGTGTAGGGCAGGACCAGTTTCCCAGGTGGCGCTAGTGGTAAAGAACCTGCCTGCCAATCCCGATGCAGGAGATGTAAGAGACGTGGATTTGATCCCTGGTTTGGGAAGATCCTCTGAAGAAGGAAATGACAACCCTCTCCACTATTCTTGCCTGGAAAACCCCATGGACAAAGGAACCTGACAGGATGTAGTCCTATAGAGTCAGACACAACGGAAGTGACTTAGCACAGCAGACAGTGACTGAAGGGCTAGGAAGCAAGGGATTAGAAAGTGTTGGACAGGGTGTTAGACCTGGAACAAGTGAGGCTGAGATTCAGGATGGGCCCAAATCTTCTAGAACTAACACCAAACAAAGATGCCCTTTTCATCATAGGGGATTGGAATCCAAAAGTAGGAAGTCAGGAGATACTGAAATAACAGGCACGTTTGACCTTGGAGTACAAAATGAAGCAGGGCAAGGCTAACAGAGTTTTCTCAAGAGAAGATGCTGGTCATAGCAAACACTCTTTTCCAACCACCCAAGAGATGCTTCTACACATGAACATCGCCAGATGGTCAATACTGAAATCAGATTGATTATGTTCTTTGTAGCCCAAGATGGAAAAGCTATATACAGTCAGTGACAACAAGACCTGGAGCTGTCTGTGGCTCAGATCATGAGCTCCTTATTGAAAAATTCAGGCTTAAATGGAAGAAAGTAGGGAAAACCACTAGGCAATTCAGGTATGACCTAAATCAAGTCCCTTACAGTTATACAGTGGAGGTGATGAATAGATTCAAGGGATTAGATCTGATAGAGTGCCTGAAGAACTATGGACAGGGGTTTCTAACACTGTATAGAAGGCAGTGACCAAAACCATCCCAAAAGAAAAAAAAAGAAGGCAAAATGGTTGTCTAAGGAAGCCTTACAAATAGCTGAGGAAAGAAGAGAAGCAAAAGGCAAGGGAGAAAGGGAAAGATATACCAAACTAAATGTAGAGTTCCAGAGAATACCAAGGAGAGATGAGAAGGCCTTCTTCATTGAGCAAGGCAAAGAAATAGAGGAAAACAATAGCCTGGAAAAGACTAGAGATCTCTTTAAGAAAAGTAGAGATATCGAGGGAATATTTCATGTAAGGATGGGCACAATTAAGGACAGAAATAGTAAGGACCTAATAGAAGCAGAAGAGGTGGCAAGAAAACACAGAAGAACTATATAAAAAAGGTCTTCATGACCCAGATAACCATGATGATGTGGTCACTCACCTAGAGCCAAACATCCTGGAGTATGAAGGCATGTGGGCCATAGGAAGCATTACTATAAACAAGGCTAGTGAAGGTGACAGAATTCCAGCTGAGCTACTCAGAATCCTAAAAGATGATGCTGTTAAAGTGCCGCCCTCAATATGTGAACAGATTTGGAAAACTCAGCAGTGGCCACAGAATTGGAAAAGGTCAGTTTTCATTCTAGTTCCAAAGGCCAGTGTCAAAGAATGTTCAAACCACTGTACAGTTGTACTCACTTCACATGCTAGAAAGGTTATGCTTGAAATCCTTCAAGCTAGACTCCAGTGTTATGTGAACTGAGAACTTCTAGATGTACAGCTGAATTTAGAAAAGGTAGATCAACCAGAGATCTAATTGCCAACATTCATTGGATCATGGAGACAGCAAGGGAGTTCCAGAAAAACATCTACGCTAAAGCCTTTCACTGCGTGGATCACAAAAAACTGGAAAATTCTTAAAGAGATGATAATACCAGACCACCTTACCTGTCTCCTGAGAAACCTGTATGCAGGTAAGAAAGCAACAGTTAGTCTTGGACATGGAACAATGGATTGGTTCAAAATTGGGAAAGGGGAATGTTAAGGCTGTATATTGTCACCTTGCTTATTTAAGTTCTGTGCAGAGTACATCATGTGAATGAGAGGCTGGGTAAATCACACACTGGAATCTAGATTGCTGGGAGAAATATCAACAACCTCAGATATGCAGATAACACCATTCTAATGGCCGAAAGTGAAGAAGAACTAAAGATCATCCTAATGAGGGTGAAAGAGGAGAGTGAAAACGCTGGCTTAAAGTTCAACATTCACAAAACTAAGATCCTGGCATCCCATGACATGGCAAATAGAAGGGGAAAAATTGGAAATGATAACAGATTTTACTTTCTTGGATTCCAAAATCACTGTAGACAGTGACTGTAGTCATGAAATTAAAAGACATTTGTTCCTTGGAAAAACAAACCTAGACAGCACATTAAAAAGCAGAGACATCACTTTGCCAACAAAAGTCCGTATAGTCAAAGCTATGGATTTTCCTGTAATCATGTATGGATGTGAGAGTTAAACCATAAAGAATGTTGAGCACCAAATAGATGATACTTTCTAACTGTGGTGCTGGAGAAGACTCTTGAGAATCCCTTGGACTTCAGAAAGACTAACTCAGTCAGTCCTAAAGGAAATCAACCCTGAATGTTCAGTGTAAATACTGATGCTGAACCTGAAGCTCCAGTACATTGGCCAGCTCATGTGAAGAGCTGACTCATTAGAAAAGACCCTGATGCTGGGAAAGATTGAAGGCAGGAGGAGAATGGGGTGACAAAGGATGAGATGGTTATATAGCATCACCCACTCAGTGGGCACAAATTTGAGCCAACTCCAGGAGATAGTGAAGGACAGAGGAGCCGGTTGTTCATGAGGTCTCAAAGAGTTGGATATGACTTAGTGACTGAACAACAACACCACCACCAATAGCAAAGCTTAGAAGAAAACTAGGCAAGAGGCTTGGAAAAAATCAAGGACATGGCTTTCCATTGAGTTAAAAATAACAGGAGGGGAAATAGAGATTTAGGAGAGAGCACTTTAATTTAGAGACCGTAGGGCCACCTACGTCTTACTCTGCTCATGGATTAAATATCTCGTAGGCATAAGAGATTAATTCCAAGTTGCACCATGTGAGATTGACAGTACCCATATGCATTCTGCTTTGACACCATTGGCTCAGAAAGTTAAGCTGGCTGTAGAGACAGATGATAAAGAGACTTGGCAGGGGCTAGCAGCAGAGCTACAGACAAGAAATAAAAGCAGAGAGGAATAAGGAGAAAAAACATGAAGCTAAACAACACTGACCACAGTAAAGAGAACTAAATGGTAAAAAAAAAAAAAAAAAGGAATAAAAGGCATATTTCTCAGATCCAGGAGGCAAAACAGACTGATCCCAGTGACTGAAGAATTTTCATCTGTTTCCAAAGGGACCAGACCTAGGGCTTGATAAATGATAAACAGAATGCTTTCTTCCCCCACCTACTTCTCTTGGTGATCTAAGAGGCTAGGAAGAGTGATCTTATTAAATCAGGATAAAAGGAGGCTGATGTTTTCCAAACAGTCCATAGGTCAGGGTTCAAAGAGAAATCTGGAAAAGGAAAGTGACATCAAGAATTACCTGGAGCAAATCACTGAAGGCCAAAAACAGCAAGCATTATGATAAGAGAAGAGAGAGCTTGTCAGTGTAAAGCCCACAGGCATATTATGTCCCCATACAGGGCAGACATCTGCTGATCAGTTGCCATAGGAGAGGTACTGAATATGCAGTGGTGGGATGATGTAGCTGGGATGAGCTCTCAGCAGGAAATATGAAGTATACGAAGTAAGAAAAGGCCTATGAGTCTGGGGTGTAGGTTTTATAATAGTAACCTCACAGATTTTTGAGGAAAGGTAAGTGGAATATGCAAACCCAGCTAGAGTGTTCCATAGGGGTGCCGTGTTTTAGTACCATCTTAGTCCATTTGGACTGCTATAACAAAAACAGCATATACCGAGTGGCTTAAGTAATAAACATTCATTACTCACAGTTCTGGAGGCTGCAAAGTCCACACATACTTAAGGCACCGGCAGATTCAGCAGAGTCGGTGTCTCACAAGGGTTTTCTTCCTGATTCATAGATGGCCGTCTTCTCACTGTGTCCTCTCATGACAGAGGGGTGAGAGAGCTCTCTGGGGTTTCTTTTCCAAGGGTACTAATCCCATTCATGGGGGCTACATCCCATGACCTTATCACTTCCCAAAGACCTCACCTTCTAATGCCCTTCCATTCCACTGGGGGTTAGGACTTCAATGTATGAATTCGGAGAGGTAACAGAACATAACACCAGTTCAGCCATTCTGTCAAGTTTTAACTCCTTAATCAGATCTTTACTGTTGCCCACTTTGAAACTTTACAGACATCTAGAATATCAGTTAAAATGTATTATAGGTCCAGGTAATTTTAGATCATTCCTTGCCTTCCTAAGGGCTTCCGGGTGGTGCTAGTGTTAAAGAATCTGCCTGTCAGTGCAGGAGATGCAAGAGATGTGGGTTTAATCCTGGATCGGGAAGATTCCCTGGAGTAGGAAATGGCAACTCACTCCAGTATTCTTGGCTGGACAATTCCATGGACAGAGGAGTCTGGTGGGCTACAGTCCATGGGTCACAGGCAGAATCGAACATGACTGTATGACTGAACATATGTGCATGCCTGTCTTCCTGCATGACTTCAGGTATCCTTAGATGCCACCCAACTGATATGATTTGCAAGATGCCGGTGACTTACACAAATTCCTTTATGTCACTGTCAAGATGCAGCTATTTTCCTTGTGGCACCACGTGCTGGGAATTATGAGTCACGAGCTTAGTTTTGGCAGAAATTTGCCTGATAGATCTGAGGGGCTGAGGTCTAGGAAAACAGGAGAAACAAAGCATGACCAAAGTGGACTTGCACTTGAGTGACTGGTAGCAAAACTTAGAAATGATCTAGATCAGTAGTGATAATCATGGGGCAGCTTTATGAGTTCAAATAGAAGAATAAAATTATAACACTACCGTCTCTGGGGTTGCACAGAGTCGGACACAACTGAAGCGACTTAGTAGTAGTAGTAGTAGACTTCCACTCATTTACTCACTAAAAATTTATAAACAGTTAACAACTATAGGAATAACATATTATTGACTCATTCAAAGCATACTTGAAAGTATTCTTTTATTAATGTCTATTATAATGAAAATTTTTTGTCAGCGTTACGGGAAATTTGCAGAGCACAGTCAGGGGGTATGATATGACCAAGCAAAGGATCTGTGTGATTTGAGGGGCAGTGGAGAACAGAACATTTGTTTGGCTTAAATTGGGCAGCTTGATTTAAGAAGCACCAGAACAATACACAAAACTACATATGCCATCCAACCCTGTTAAGAAATACCATTCCAATGCTGCAGAGCTGTGCCAATTCAGCGTAGAGTGCCATCTTCAGCCAGCCTCATATGGCAGTGAAGACTCAGTGAAGAGTCAAGCCATTTCCAGTTTTCTTTAATCCTGGGAAATGAATTCAAGCGGCCAGCATGTCTTTTCCACATTGCTGGGAAAATAAAGCAGCAAGCACAAGCCTCTGTGAGTTCTGCTATCTTCATAATGCTATACAGAGCAAGGAATCTTCTGATACATGTTGATTTTTATTGAGGACTGCAAACTGACAAATTCCAGTTCTTTGTAAAACAAAATAAGACAATGAATACTGAATAGCAGCTTCAGGTTAGGCCAAGTGAATTGATTGGTAGGAGTTGTTTTTGTTTTTGTTTTAGGTGATGTTTAGGTCAGTCTACCATTGTCAAAAGCTTACAGTCCTTGACAGTTAAGGTTCCTTCATAATCAGGAGGGATCCTGGAGACTTAATTTTGACAATATGATGGATTCTGAGATTCCATCTTTAAGAGTCTTAGCCTCATGGCCTCCAGAGGATTAACAGTAGAAAGGGCACTTATTTTCACTAGTGACCAGAGCAAAAAAAATCTTATTGGATAGCACAAATGAATTCAGTGTTATAGTAGAAATGGATTACTTTTGATTTTTATAGACACAGACACAGCCTTCAATTCAGCCAGGAAGCTGGAGCATCCTGAACTTTTTCTTTCTAATCCCCTGAATTTAGATAATCACCAAGCCTCCTCTGACTGCTTTCTAAACCGCTCTTTTGCTTTCCCTTGCTCTGCATCTCCACTGCCACTGCCTGATCCTCAGCTCTCATCGTTTTTTCTGGGGTGTCCAACTGGCCTTGTTGGTGATCCTGCCTTTCTGTTCACAGCAATCCAAATCAGCTTGCATACTACTGAAAGTGCGAATTTCCTGACATTCCTGCCAAATGACGTTAACTATCCTGATTTAAAATAAAAAACAATGACAACAGTAAACCAAGGAACAAACTTTGGTGACTGCCCATCACTTGAAAGACAAAGTTCGATTGTGTATCAGTTCAGTTCATTTCAGTCACTCAGTCATGTCTGACTCTGCAACCCCATGGACTGCAGCACGCCAGGCCTCCCTGGCCATTGGCAACTCCCGGAGTTTACTCAAACTCATGTCCATTGAGTCAGTGATGCCATCCAACCATCTCATCCTCTGTCGTCCCCTTCTCCTCCTGCCTTCAATCTTTCCCAGCATCAGGGTCTTTTCAAATGAGTCAGCTCTTGGCATCAGCCGGCCAAAGTGTTGAAGTTTCAGCTTCAACATCAGTCCTTCCAATGAACACCCAGGACTGATCTCCTTTAGGATGGACTGGTTGGACCTCCTTGCAGTCCAAGGGACTTGCAAGAGTCTTCTCCAACACCACAGTTCAAAAGCATCAATTCTTCGGCGCTCAGCTTTCTTTATAGTCCAACTCTCACATCCATACATGACTACTGGAGAAACTATAGCCTGACTAGACAGACCTTTGTTGGCAAAGTAATGTCTCTGCTTTTTAATATGCTGTCTAGGTTGGTCATAGCTTTCCTTCCATGGAGTAAGCATCTTTTAATTTCATGGCTGCAGTCACCATCTGCAGTGATTGGAGCCCCCACAAAAAGGACTTCTAAATAGATTCCCATGCTGGGCCCTGCCTATCTTGCTAGCCTTAACTTCTGCCTCACTTGCTCATGCTTCCAGTGTGCTAGCCAGACAAAACTATCTGCATTTGTCTAAAAGCTTCTATGGTTTCTCCTGCCACTGTGCCACTGTACAAAATGCTCTCTGTTATCCGCCTTGCAAATTCATCTCTGAATCACCCTGGTGGAATAGAGCTGCTTACCACCAGGGACATCCTCTTTGGAATATTGTGTGAGCAAGGGATAACCTTCATTTATATTTGAGCAGTTATGGAAACTGGAGTCTTGTTGCTTCTATGGTCTGTATTGTCCTAATTCATTCATTCATTTTACAGCCATGACATACAGTTGCTCACGTGCATGATCATGTAACCTTCTTGTTAATCATCACTATGCCGTGTTTTCTACTTGGTGAAGGAGAGTGTCTGTTATGGAGAAGCCAGGATCTTTGAGCTTTGAGTATTCTGCCATAGCTTCATTTGTATCTTCTGTCACAAGTCTGTGACAATCTTGATTGGTTTCTTTAAGAACTTATTATGAGTATCCAGAGTCACTGCTATTTAAAACTATAACTGAGCATAATTTAGGAAAATATGTTCCTTCCAGAGGTACATGGCTTATCAGAGGGAGTGGAAGGAGGCTGTCCTTTTGTGGCAGACTGGGTAGATGGGTTAGGAAAAGGCTCCCCCTTTTTGGTGACACAGACTGTGTCGTATGGATTGATCAGACAGAAGGACTATCCTTATTTTTCATAGGTCCACTCCTCAAAGTTTGTGTGTATGAATATGTAACCATGAAAAAATTTCATAGTCATACACAGTGGCCCAAGAGTTACCCGTGTGTAGGAGGAAGGACTTGACTAGGAAGAGCCAAGATGGACGTGTGGATTAAGGCCTCAAGGAGGCCTGAATAAGAAACTCTAACCTAAAGGGCAGTGTGATGAATTCTTACAAGTGTACAAGTCACAGAACATCCAAGGAGGGAAAGAGCACTTATAACTCAAAATAGTTTTATGTAGAAATTTGCATCTCTGCTGGGCCCTTAAAATTGGTAGATTTTGATATCCAGAAAATAAAGAGTGCAGGAACATTCTATGTAGCTGGAAGAGTGTGGGAAAGATATTAAGATGCCTAAATGCATATAGTTATCTAGTTTATCTGGGATATGAGAGTGGAGAAAGATGAGAGTGGAAAGATAGGTTGGAAACATCACAAAATTGTTAAATGTCATTATAGGGAGCTTAGAGGTTGTTTTGGGCAAGGAGGATCCATGAAAAGTGAAAAAGTGAAAGTGAAGTTGCTCAGCCATGTCCGACTCTTTGCAACCCTTTGGACTGTAGCCCACCAGTCTCCTCCAACCATGGGGTTTTCCAGGCAAGAGTACTGGAGTGGGTTGCCATTTCCTTCTCCAGGAGATCTTCCCAACCCAGGGATTGAACCCAGGTCTCCCTCATTGTATGCAGATGCTTTATTGAGCCACCAGGGCAGTCTGAGGATCTATAGTAGGATTTTAACACAAATGTTCTGTAAACTGTATAAAAATGGAGTTGGAGGGAGTAACCTCAAGCTACAAAGACAAGTTAGGGAAGTTTGGAATTATTCGGGCAAGCAGTTGAGAGAGTATAAGTTAGGCCAATGGCAGTGAGCAGAGAAAGGAGGCAATTGATGTTGGGAAAAGCCTGGAATGCTTTTAGAAGTGAGGGAGAAGACAGAGGGAAGAAAAAGTGAAGCTTAAGCTTTAGAGGCTGAGTGTGTAGAAGAAAGTGATAAACTTAACAAAGATTGGAATGCCATGAAAAGGCACAAGTTTTTGTAGAAGATGAGTTGATTTGGGACTCAGTGTGTTTGATTGGATCTATACACAGAGACAAGTTTTACATCCTGTGTCCCTCTTTGAGTCGTAAATAGCAAACCCTTAAGAAACTCTAACTGTATGCCAGGCACTGCTCTAAGCACTTTAAACATATTAACTCAATAAATATTCCAGGAACAGTGAGGTACTTCCTAATAGTAAACTCATTAGGCTGAGAGTTGACAGGCTTAGAGTTACATAGGGAATGACAGAGTGGGGATTTTAACTTAGGAAGCCTGACTTAAAAATCCATGCTTTTGGAACTAGCATAATACATGGTTTATTATAAAATCAGGGAAAGAACACTCCAGAAACAACCAAGAAAGTATAATGTGAACATTTAGTAACATTTCTAATAATTATTTCTAACTCCCAATTCTGCTAGTGCCTTTGCTTCTCCTTTGTTGAGTAGGAGAAGCATTCTTTGGAAGCTTCCAGACCAGTTAGGGGCAATTAAATAGATAGTAATATTTTTCAGATAGGGAAAAAAAAATGTACAGAAACATATGGGAATGAGGAAAAAGGTAGAATTTGGTGTTAGGTTCTGTCATAGAGGTGATTTCAAAAATAATAGCATGTTAGTGGCCCATGACAAACGTGGGAATAGTTTGTCAGGCTGGGCTCTCACACTTGCTGTCTTCTCTATGGTTGGCCTTTAGCCAGAGCCAATCCTCCCAACTGGCAGCTGTCAACTGTCACAGGTTACTGATTAAAGTGACAAACTATTCAGAATGATGGATAAAAATACTACAAACTCAGAAGTTCTTGAGAAGAGTCCCTTTTAACTAGATTCCGAGCATTAGGAGTAGATGTCTCTCTCTCATATCCATCTCTGGAGCAATTTTGGCTTTGCAGTAGGATAACTAGCTGGAAATAATTCATTAATGTTACTTTATAGCTTATTTGGACCCTTAGTTTCTTCACCACTTCTTTGTCTAATTCAGATACATGGTGTGTCCAGTAGTCCAATTCTGCCATGTTTTATTCATATCCTAACATTGGAAAAGACTCTGATGCTGGGGGGGATTGGGGGCAGGAGGAGAAGGGGACGCCAGAGGATGAGATGGCTGGATGGCATCACTGACTCGATGAGGTGAGTCTGAGTGAACTCTGGGAGTTGGTGATGGACAGGGAGGCCTGGCGTGCTGTGATTCATGGGGTCGTAAAGAGTCGGACACGACTGAACGACTGAACTGAACTGAACAGAACATATTTCCAGTGAGAAATGACTGGTTAATTATTAGTAAACTGATACTTATATGAGATCTGGCATGTGAAGGGATCCAGTATAGAGGGTGATCTGGATGAAAGTACACCCCAATTTGCTCCCAACCATCCTAATTTGGTCTTGATGTTCCAGTGTAATTATTATGACCTCCCCTTTCACACTCTCAAAAATATTCTGGTTTGGTCCATAAAGTACATGGACATCCTGTTGACGGGGAAAGCATCAGAATTCTTGGCCATAAACTTATAGGCCTAATTCTATGTCTGTAAGTAATTAAGTATTGTCAGTCATTTGAAGGCAGTCTCAGAACTGCCTTCACACAAAAATGAAGTGTAATAATGAGCCGGGGTCTTACTGATGTACCCCAGAACTTTATTTTTATCTTCACTTTATCTATAATTTGATTATTGAATGTTGAACATCTGGATTATTAAGACAATTAGGAATCTAAACCTGAACAAATGATAGGTAACGGGAGTTATGCTATGATTGTAGGAAGAGAAGCAGAGGTGGTGAGCTGCCCATCCCAACATCTATTCTCCCCCTCCTCTTTCGTGTAAGAACTCTGAATACATTTCGGGTGGCAATGTGTCAAGCTAAAAAGACTGTTTCCTAGAGTAATTTGCAGCATGATTTGGCAGTGTGACTAAGTCGTAGTTGAAAAAGTATATTCGAAGTGTATGGTACTTCCAGGAAGTCTTATTAATAAGGAAGGAGCAAAACTTTTTTATTCTTGCTGTCTGGAATGCAATGGAATGACTGGAACTGAAGCCTTCTTCAGCCATAAGTCAAAAGACTGGGAGTGATGAAGGAGCATGAAAAAGGAGGCTGGTTTCCTGAGAATCCTGGAACCACTAAGTTATAGACCGTTTGGGTATCGTTCCTATGGACAAAAATAAATTCTTCTTGTTTATGCCACTGTTATTTTTCCTTGTGATTACTTGCAGGCAGACTTAATTCCAGTCAACTCAGGGAAAAAAAAAAAACAAACAAACATGAAAATTCCATACACAGGGTTCAGAGTGAATAGCATTGACCACTGAGGAAAGTGGGATGTAGTGGAAGGGAAGGGTGCAGCAAGGGAAGAATTTCTTTAAAGTATTCACAGTACTTAAAATGGTTCAAATTACCATTTGGAAGAAATGAAACTACTGAAAAAAAAAATCATGTAATCTTATGTGTAGCAATGGTGGTACTTCAGGTACGAGCAGTCGAATGCCCTAAGTAGATCACAAGTGTTCCTAGCTTTCTTAGCTGAACTAAAACGAATCAAGCATCCAAGCGTCCATGCTTCAGCCTGGAGCCCTGAAATGTCCAGACAATTTTCTTTAAAGGAAGGCATACTCTAAAGTACTATGGTATCAATAGACTACAAAATGCTTTCGCAACTTCCCAGAAGAGTTTCAGCTCATTTCAGCATAACATGACCGGGTATGACTACCCATTACAATATGCTAGCATGTGCATTCATTATGTGCACTATCTAAGCCCATCAATGTTGATCTAAGCATTTCAATGGCCGGAGCTCATAAATCCATCTTAATTCAAAGTCTGAAGCTTTGACTTTCAGGAATACATCACGGACCCATTGCCTTACCTCTTTGTGGAATCAGAGGGCTTACACTTGGGTATCTAAGGGCTTGCTAGGAGTGGGAGCAGATGGTAGTTTTTATATGTTCTTTTTATAAATGCATTTTGAGCAGGTTTTTTTTTTTGCATGAATATTTCATTTATGACAGGGTGCTGCTTAGTTATATAAAAAGTAAATACATAACGAGCGAGGTGTAAGTATAGCAGCAATGTAGTGTTGAGGCTAATGGGTGGAGAGGATTTTAAAAATACAAAGAATTCTCATTTTCAAAAAGTACTTTGCAAACTTTAAGATAAATGACTTGTTTCTTTCCTACTTCCTTTATCTCCATTTCCCACCCCCATTCTCTGAGTACTTGTCCAGGGAAAGGAGGAGCATTATATTCAAGAAGCCAAGCATTGGATTTTCAATCCTTATTCGGAGCACTATTTGACAAGTTTGGGAAAGGACAGAAACAGCCTACATAAAGTGAAAATAGTAAGGGCAAGTACCACAAAGAGTAGCAGTGGGAGGTTAGGAGACCCTAGATAACTGGATATACAGCCAGCAGCAGGAAGAAATGAGGATGGAAAACAACAGCTGCCATAAGCAGAAACCATGGGCCTTCATCTTGGGAAGGGACAGGTGGCCAAGATATGCCATATACTTCCCATTGGGCAGCATCATGTATATGGTCACCATGTTCTGGGCTTCAAAAAATATTTCCAGCCTTATTCTACCTAGAAAAAAAAATGGTTTCAGGCAACAGGAGAAAATATTGATACATCAAATCCCATTTTTCTATGGAGTTGTTTTAGTTCATGTCTATTTGATCTGTTGCCACAATTAATTGGAGTAGATATTTCTGATTCTTAGCCTTATTTT
Source organism: Bison bison bison (assembly GCF_000754665.1). Taxonomy (NCBI): domain Eukaryota; kingdom Metazoa; phylum Chordata; class Mammalia; order Artiodactyla; family Bovidae; genus Bison; species Bison bison. Next base: position 3,514,534 of record NW_011495082.1, read on the forward strand.
AACCCAAGCTGTATTAGCTAGTACCTACAACTAAGAAGGCCTTCACAGGTCGCTCAGTGGTAAAGAATCTGTCTGCCATGCAGGAGATGCAGGAGACACGGGGTTCAATCCCTGGGTCGAGAAGATCCCTTGGAGTAGGAAATGGCAACCCACTCCAGTATTCTTGCTTGGAAAATTCCACGGACAGAGAAACCTGCAAAGAGTCAAATGCAACTGAGCAACCACAACTAAGAAAAAAAAACCTACCCCCCTACCCCCCAAAAAACAAAAAAACAGCTTTAGTTTTTAGTCAGCATCTTAAATCTTGTGTGGTAGGAAAGTAGATACTGTAGTGATTTTGTGCACAATTTTTAGAAAGATATAAATAACATGGATGTCCTGATCTTAAGGTGTAATTAAAATGGCATTCATGTCTGGAATACTATGAAGACAATTCAGGTTGTAAAAAGGTAACTTGGCAAAGAATTTTATATTTTTCTAAATGATCCTTGAAGATAAAGACTTTATTATTTTTTATTAATTTAATTTATTTATTAATATTAAGGCAGGCCCTTAATATTCATGAGGGATACCGCAGTCCCAAATTCATTACCATCAGTTTGGCATGTAATTGTCTCCATAAAGCTCCTATTTTCTGGTTGAGAACCATCACTTTCTTGGATAGTTTTCCTTCCACTTTACTTTCATCACCAGAACTAGCTGATTTTATTTTGAAGAAAAGTATTCACAAAGAAAATATTTTTTTTTTTAAATCATGTCATGAGAAATAGTACAGAGTAACTTGACCACAAGTAGAGAATATCTAAACCACTGTGAGAAGATATATGAGCCAGTCATCTAAGCACGCTCCAGCTAAAGGATTCCTGCTAGAGACCCGCCTCTTGCCACATGTAATTCAATTTCATGCCTCAGCAGAATTACAAATTGCTGCATGTCATGAACCTTTGACTATTGCTTGAGGGTAGTCAAAGTAGCAGTATAAATCCTGTCAGTAACATATTTCTTTGTATTCTTGAAAAATTGCCTACTATAATGCCTTATGTGTAGTAGATCATCAGTGAGCTTTTGGGTTAGTTGATCATCTGATTGATTCCTTTAAGTGTATCTATTTTAGTAAGTACTGAATGGATAAAATGTTGGGCAGGCCAATGGAACGCCCCACACCAAGTTACTCTTTGGCCCCCTCTAGTGCTTCTCTTCCAGGCAATTTAGTAATTTTAGTTAAGAATAGCATTAGACTAATGGGTGCTAAACAATGCCACAGCTGTTGTTAGGAGGGGGAGAGGATTACACAGAAAACAAATGTGGTCTACAAAGAAGGAATGGATGAAAACATTAGAATGCCTTCTAAACTTTGCTTAACTTAATGTTAAAAATATTTTTAGAGATTCCCTGGGAGTTAGCTTTAGTAATAAATCAGTGAATCAACAAGTCAACTTCTTCCCCAAGCCAAAAGTTCATTTATTACAAACCTCAAGAAAATGCATTATGGATAATCTTTTGGTTCAGTCATAGATCTTGGGTTACCCACAGTAGTTACTTATTAAGAGTAATGGAAGATGTATACACAGGACTCAACCAAAAAATGATACTCTGTACTTGAACTTCCTATCTCCTCTACAAAGAGTTTTGCATATTTATAAATATTAATTGAATGTAAAATACAAACAATAATTATATCATCTTTTCTTAGCTTTCAAAAGTGTGGTTTGCTCCAAATTTCAATTTGCCCTGCAAAATTATTCCTCCTCACATCTAACTTTCTTCTTGGTAATCCAAAAATTTGATTTGATTGATTTCTGAATCAGGAAAGGCATAGTTTTGTACAAAACAATAATACTTAGAGTTTCATAAAAACTCACATTTCCATAAAAACCAAACAAAGGTTTTTAATAAAGAGAAATATATTAACATTTTTGTTTCAGTTCCACTTTTTGATTCTTACTAGGTCTTCTTTTATTTCTTTCAGGCGAAAGGCCCAAAGTCTAATTTCTATTTTTATAGCTGATTTACATGTTGTGTGAGCTTTCATCTCTTTTGTTTTGTCTTGGTGTTATAAAGAGCAAAGGGGAAAATGAATTACATTTCCTGAAGACTACAGAGTGAATTAATGGAAATAATCATTGCATTTAAATATGAATTGTATTAAATTGTTGTATGTTGAGAGTTGTATGAATTAGGGGGAAAAGATGATTCTGAATACTGGTAAAATATTTCAAGTGTAAGGAAGATGAAGGCCAAGAGTAAGAGAGATGATTGCAATATAGGTAGGCTTACTGATTAAAGGACAAATATGGAATGGAGGAAAAAAGAGAAGTAAAATCAGGGCAAGTCAGTGAAGGAACTTGAAACTGAGGGTTTAAAGTCTAGTTTTAGAGTTTGGGATAAACCAAAGACTTAACAAAATACCATTCTATATTTTTTTTTAAAAAAGCACACCATAATACAGTGCGGTTGTAAGAACGTTTATGAGATCATTTCCTGGGGTAAATTTTCCTTCTGTTATTTGGGCAGTGATTTCCAGTGCTACACAAAACTCCTGAACTCTCCTCATAAATTGTCAATATTTCAACATCAGCATGAATAATGTATATAAGAGATAGCATAGGAAGAAGAATTCAGATTTGTAAAAGAGGAACAGCAGATGCTGGAAACCCTAATTGTGGTTATTGGGCAATGTTGTCTAGTCCATAGCTCAAGACTTTGACACTTACTGACTTTAACAGGGTTGTGCAATTCATGGACGTGGGAATTTAGCTTGGCTGAAAATGAATGTATTTTACCTGATAGTTTTCTCAAGGAGGTGATGGTTCCCAAATGTCTAAATTAATATTTTGACTGAATTCCACCACATATGCCTCATCTCTGCTGAGCACAATGGAAGAGTTGTGTTTTGGGGTTGATTAACAGAGGACACAGGATTAGCACATAGTAGACTAAATTGTAAATGACTGAAAAGAAGCTCATTTGTGTCTATTTATTCATCCTTATTAATAGTTTTGGGCACTTAGAAATGCCTCAAGGAAAGGCAGAACTGCAAGTAAATAAGTTTGTGAATACTACCATTAAACTCTGGGGTATTTGAAATACACAAAAATGACGAAAATTAATGGATACCAAAATTTCAAAAAATCAGATTTTCTAAAATACATTTATAATTCCAACTTAAATTATTGCCTTTTGCATACCAAATATTTACCTGTTAGCTTGTAGGTCATATAATAGCTCAATGAATTATTTATTCAGATGTTGATTTTGAAGGCTATTAAAAGAGTTTATTTAAGTAATTTTTAGTGAAATTCTAATGTTTTCTAAACCATTGAATTTTAAAGATCATTACTGAGCAAGTTTCTATTTTCTTTCGGTAAAATTGAGATAGCTGGCTGAGGGCCAAAAAATGGATGAGTAAATCAACTATCTTTTAGTGACAATCCAGAACTTCAACATTTTTATCATAAAACCTGAAAAATCCTTTCATGCTTTTTGGATGCCTTTAGAAAAAAATTCATGTTTAAGTGGACAGTGGAAGAGACTGCTGAAAAAGGAAAATTGTGTTCAAAGGGGAATCAGAATACCCATGTTCTTGAGTTCTCGTTCTATCTAGTTATATAACATGGAAATTCACCCAAATTATCTAAGCCTCATTTTTCACATCTGAAAAATTAAAGGGTTAGAATAAATAATGTATAAGCCATATTCCATCCCTTATATTTTACAGCTTTACGACTCTCTAATCTAACACAGAAGTTTGCAACCTCCTTTCCAGAAAGTTTTCCTCAAGCTGTATTAATGAAGAAGTTCTATTGTTAAAGTTGTATTTTCCCAATCCATTAGGAAAAATAGATGTAAGTTTTTTCCCAATTCAGTGCTGTCCTTGATAAAGGAAACATTATGGCCATCATTTATCTATATAAGAATAAAATATCTGATTTAGCATAAACCTGTATTTAGTTTAATACTACATGATGGCTAAGAGATGCTGTACATCTGGTTTCACTCAGGAGGCAGTGTTTAAGTTTTCTCTCTCTCTCTCTGTCTAAGCTGAGCAAATCTTGAACCTTTCGGAGTCTCATGTCTTCATGATAAGTTGGTCCTTCTTAATGATAAGGTAGCATTTCATATAAGAGCATATACTCAGTGGGATCATTCAGGAATTAGAACTCAAAAGAGGCCCAGAAAAATAGGAGAGCCCCCTCAAGAGCTTACCAGGTGGAGAACAAAGAAGAATAAACATACATAACTTTCACAGCATGTAAAGAAGTTCATAATTGATGATAGATATAACTTGGTAGATAAAGTAATTTAGGACGATGTTTTGTTTTCCCTCTATGGGGGCAGGGGGTAAACATTTGAACCAACAACTAAGTCTCCCATGAAAACTATACCATCAAACCTTGCAAGAAAAACTTATGGGCTGAGAAAGAAGGTTTCTTATTCACGGTAATTTGTTTGTTGCACTAAATTAACTCTCTTCTAATAATCATGATCTTTTACTAACTTTGCATTGTTCCTTAACTGTTTCTTAGGCAAGAGGCAGAAAACTCTTAGAAAATAAACATTATTTCTATCATATTTAGCAGATTTTCATGTTGGTGCTTAATAATTTTACAGTGACTTGTGCATCACAGATGTATTCTGAATTGGAAAACTGATTAGCATGGCTACGAGTCTGCTGGTGACTGTTTTCATGTGTGCACATACGTGTGCACACGTGCACACACACAGACACACTTCACTAAAGCTCCTCTTAAGTGAAAAGATGATAAATAGCATTTTATTTTGCCTAAACTTAGAAAACCTAAGAACCACCTGGATGATATTTTAAGGAATTGGTTGATGATGAGGTTCTGAGGACTAAAACAAACTGCTTCCTCTCAAATGTCAAAACCCAAAACATACAGGTGACTCCCTGATTAAAACACCTGTTCTGTAGGCATGTTGCCATTGGGTCAATGAGGAAGAGAGATTTGTCAGAGAAAGCATGGTTAGGAGATGGAAAACCAAGGCTATCCCATGTCAGCAATCCCCATGGAAGAAATAATAATTATAAGATGGAACTGGCGGTAAATCATGTTGAAAATTGCAAAGAAAATTTGGAGAGTTTTCTGAGGATTTTTTTCCCCATTGATTGCTAATGATGGAAGCCAGATTAAAAGTACCTAGGTGGGGGTCATGTCATAATTAGGAAGAAACATGAAAGGATGCCCTTAAGGGATTTATCATATATGTGAGAAGAAAAAAATACCACTGTAGGCTTAGAAGAACATAGCTGTATCAAATTGAAAACTGGCACCATGGTTTTAATATCTCATGAGATTTGCTTCTGTATATAATTCTGGTTAAAGAAATATTTTCTTTTCTGTGTGGGAGCTCTCCTCCTATTAATCAATATTCTCAGTGCCAAAGATTGCATGTGTGACTTATAATGTCATTTGAGCACCCACTGCTGCTTTTCTGAATTTGGTGATGCCTGTGGTTAAGCAGTCTCACATCTTGAGTCGAGTCACAGAGTCACAGTGGTCTTGGTGTTTCTGCCATACAGACTGGAGAGAGGCAAGTTCACCTCTGACCCCAGCTCTGTCTCTTTGGTGTGGGTAGACTGTGGGCAGAATACTGCTATTTCTCATAAATTTCTTATAATCACAGCCATCTTTCACGTGCATCACTGAAGAAACCACAGAGACGTTCTGTTATTTCAGTACTGTGATTCTACTTGACAGAGACAAAAATTGCCCTCAACTGTCTGGCGGGTTCCTTTTGTTTTGTTTTGTATTGTGTGCTGTAGGTTCTGTAAATTCAAGGCAGACAGAAGCCAATAGTCTGATTTTCTTCTACTCTTTGGTCTCAGAAGATGTCCTTTACATTCACTAATGGTAGATCTGGATAAGACCTTAGATTTGAAGAGACGGCTGTGTTATAATTATTTAACTTCCAGAACAGATTTGAGTATCACCTTTGTTTTTACTATTTATTTTCTTTTGGTAGATATTCCTTTAAGGTGCCTAAAGTAATAGGGTGATGTTTGAACATTTCTCTCAAAACAGGATTTTCTTAAAAACTCCTCACAAGAATTTTCTCTTTATTCCTTTGTAAAGAGGCATGTTAAATTTTTTTTACAGCTATATAAAAATAACCAATGTTTTCAAAAAAGCTCTATGGAAACTTTTTCTATGATCTCTTTTCAAGAACATGTTCAAAATACACAGTAATGTTCTTTATTTATTTAGTCTTGTTAAAGTTTCTTCGCATTCATGTCATCTCTTTTTTTCTCAGGGTTTCTAGAGAAAACACTTTTTAGAGTCAAATGCTGGTTATGGTTATCAAGGTGCTCCCCATCTATACTTTTCACTGAAATACAGACAGGAACTGACAGTTATACCTGGATGAAAATATTTTCCTACTGGTTGTTGACTCATCTCTTAGGTCTCTGACAATAAAATATTCTGCTTTTGTGTAGAAAATATACATGTTTTCACATGCATAAATGTTACTCTTTGAATTTTTTCAGGACATTTCTTGAATCTTCCCTAGCTTTGTGAAGTGAGTTATGTGGCCTTGTCGATTATTGGCTTGCATGCAGGCAGAAACTGAGGCGTTCTGAACCTTCATTTTCACTGAAGTAATAAATTTTCTGGACATTCATTAACATGACATTAAGTTCAGTTTTTCCTGTAGTTCGTGTTCGCTCATAGAGTAACCATTGTTTTCGACAAAAAGAAATTTTATGACATGGTATATTGGAAACATGGTCAGCAAAGAAGGATGTGTGCATGCTAAGTCACTTCAGTCATGTCTGACTCATTGCACCCCATGGACTGTAGTCTTTTAGGCTAATAAGTCCATGGGATTCTCTGGGCAAGAATACTGGAGTGGGTTGCCATTTCCTTATTTGCTCATAGGGTAGCCATTGTTTCTGGCGAAAAGAAATTGTATGACGCGTTATATTGGAAACATGGTAAACAAAGAAGAGTCAATATTAAACCATTTTATGAGAAATGTTGGACTGCATGAAGCACAAGCTGAAATCAAGATTGCCAGGAGAAATATCAGATATGCAGATGACACCACATTTATGGCAGAAAACAAAGAACTAAAGAGCCTCTTAATGAAAGTGAAAGAGGAGAGTGAAAAAGTTGGCTTAAAAGTCAATATTCCTAAAACTAAGATCATGGCATCTGGTCCCATTACTTCATGGCAAATAGATGGGGAAACAGGGACAGACTTTAATTTTTGGGGGGGCTCCAAAATCACTGCAGATGGTGACTTCAGCCATGAAATTAAAAGACACTTGCTCCTTGGAATAAAAGTTATGACCAACCTAGACAGCATATTAAGAAGCAGAGACATTACTTTGCCAACAAAGGTCCGTCTAGTCAAAGCTATGGTTTTTCCAGTAGTCATGTATGGATGTGAGAGTTGGACTATAAAGAAAGCTGAGCACCAAAGAATTGATGCTTTTGAACCGTGGTGTTGGATAAGACTCTTGAGAGTCCCTTGGACTGCAAGGAGATCCAACCAGTCCATCCTAAAGCCTGTCAGTCCTGAATATTCATTGGAAGGACTGATGTTGAAGCTGAAACTCCAATACTTTGGCCACCTGATGTGAAGAACTGGAAAAGACCCTGATGCTGGGAAAGATTGAAGGCTGGAGGAGAAGGGGCTGACAGAGGATGAGATGGTTGGATGGCATCACTGACTCAATGGACATGAGTTTGAGTAAACTCCGGGAGTTGGTGATGGACAGGGAGGCCTTGTGTGCTGCAGTCCATGGGGTCGAAGAGTTGGACACGACTGAGTGACTGAACTGAACTGACTAAATAGCATTTTTGCTTTCTGTGTTTTAGATCTTGCTATTTTGAAAGGCTTAACTTTTGGATCGGTCAGGGTCCTCATAGGAATTATAATTTGCCAGATGGTTCAAATACAGTGACAAGGAATTAGTTAAAGAGGTATGAGAGAGGTTCGAGATCAACCAAAGGCTGACGCAGACACTGGGACTAGCAACAGTGGAAACTTGCTACTCTTGGGAGCAGAAGGCAAGGGAACAGTGTTTCTAGAGCCCAATGACAGCTGGAACTGTGGAGAAGGGTCTGCCCCTGGGAGCCATGAAGGGGGGGATGCAATTACTGCCATAGATGCAGCCATAAAGCAGATAGGGATTGAAAAAGAAATCAGGACCTCTTTATCTTCCCACAATCTGATCTCCCTCCATTGCCTTCCATTGGTTGACCCCCAACCAGAAGCCAACTAACAAGGAAGTCCGGGTGATAGGTAGAAGATAGAAGGGAGGAGATAGAGCTGGGAGCACAAACAGAAAACTTCTAAGGGTAAAACTACTCTTCAGTCAGAGTTTTATTGATTTATTTTACTCTGGATTAAGCCACGATACCATAGATGAAAGAGTAGGTGTGCTATAATAAAAAAAAATCCTATTAGATGTAATCATATATATAAAATATATATATAATTATAAACAAAACTCCTAAGGCTCAAGATTTTGCAGTTATTAATTGGATCTATTGGATTTCTAAAGAATTTAAACATATTTAAGTCAATGTTTTTAAAAGTAGTATTTTGAATGCCAGAGCCCCCTTTTTTCAAATAATACCTTATAAAAAGTACTGTTTAAAAAGAAAATGTACTTGTATTAACCAAGAAAATTGGAGATGTTTGGCTGAAATAACAGGGTGTAGTCCTCCAACTTTGACTTCCCTTTTTGAATTTCATACTATAAAAACCAGTACAGATCCCACTGGAACACCTGGGTTCCAGGGACCCATTTTGAGAGACTTGTTTTTTTGTGAAGAAATTATAAATTGAATTCTGTATTTCTTTGTTAATTCAGCTTCTTTGAGAGTGGGTACAGGAATACCTATAGTAGATTAGCTGTTTCTTTAGTTTGAAACTGTTTCTTCAGTTTTAGAAGTATTTGTTTTTGTTCAGTCACTCAGTCATGTCCCACTCTGCAACCCCATGGACAGCAGCACGCCAGGCTTTCCTGTCCTTCACTATCTCCCGGAACTTGCTCAAATTCATATCCACTGAGTCAATGATGCCATCCAACCTTCTCCTTCTGCCTTCAATCTTTCCCAGCATCAAGGTCTTTTCTAATGAGTTGGCTCTTTGCATCAGGTGGCCAAAGTATTGGAGCATCAGCTTTCCCATCCGTCCTTCTAATGAATATCTGGGGTTGATTTCCTTTAAGATTGACTGATTTGATCTCCTTGCAGTTCAAGGGATTCTCAAGAGTCTTCTCCAGCACCACAGTTCAAAAGCATCAATTCTTCAGCATTCAGCCTTCTTTATGGTTCAACTCTCACATCCATACATGAATACTGGAAAAACCGTAGCTTTGACTAGATGGACCTATGTTGCCAAAGTAATGTCTCTGCCTTTTGAAACAGTCTAGTTTTGTCATAGCTTTTCTTCCAAGGAGCAAGTGTTGTTAATTATGGCTGCAGTCACCATTTGCAGTGATTTTGGAGTCCAAGAAAATAAACTGTCACTGTTTCCATTGTTTCCCCACCTATTTGCCATGAAGTGATGGGACCGGATTCCATGATCCTAGTTTTTTGAATGTTGAGTTTAAGTCAATTTTTTTCTCTCTCCTCCTTTACCTTCATCAAGAGGCTCTTTAGTTTTTCTTCGCTTTCTGCCATAAGGGAGGTGTCATGTGCATATCTGAGGTTATTGGTATTTCTCCCGGCAATCTTGGTTCCAGCTTGTGCTTCCTCCTGCCCAATATTTTGCATGATGTACTCTGCATATAATTTAAAAAGTTTTAGTGTTATACTTCAAGATGGAGCAGTCTTGTGTCTTTGTTGTTGTTTAGTCACTAAGTCATATCCAATTCTTTTGTGACCCACAGACTATGGCCTGGCAGGCTTCTCTGCCCATGGGATTTCCCAGGCAAGAATACTGGAGTGGGTTGCCATTTCCTTCTCCAGGGGATCTTCCTAACCCAGGGATTGAACTCACATCTCCTGCATTGGTGGGCAGATTCTTTACCACTGAGCCACTAGGGAAGCTTCCTTGTTCTTCTGCTTTTTCTTTAAATATGGGATGTGTCATTGAGAATTTTAAAACTGAAGGTTTATCTTTGTAATAAAATGGCAGATAGGTGGTTAGTCCCTAGTGGGAAATGTGAAGGATGTTGGTAATTCTTAATTAGTATTTTCTCATCTCAAAATAAATTTGATCAACCACCTGCTCAGTTTATTCCTCCATCAAACTAATAATTAATGAGCATCTACTCTGTCCCAAATACTGCACTAAGCCTTTGCAATATAGAGAGGATGAGAATGACAAATTGTCAGCTCTCGTTGGTATTACAGTTTAGCAGGAGGCACTGACGTATGTTCAGCAAATATATACCTAAATTCATTTAATTCTATTTATAATGTGTTGTTAAAAAGTTCAGTAGGTATAGAATACTTAAAATTTTATACTTGTAATATGTATATAAATACATATATATATGCATGTATACATGCATAGATAAGTAGATAATACGATGTGTTTAATTCATAAAATTGCAATGCATAATTATATGTACTGTGGAGAATGCTCAAAAAAAAATTTATCACTCCAGTGGACCCAGAGTCTGCTGGTCCAGAGTAAGTTCTGAGGTCCTCAATATAGCAACCAAGGCCTTTGTCATATGTCTCCAATCCATTCTGTTCTGTTCCTTCCCCGCCTAGTCACCCTGAAGTGGTCTCCTGTATGCTGCCCACATGCCTGTTGCATTCTGCCCCATGCCCAGATAGTCTTGTTCTTTTTGTTTTCTCTGCCTGAGACACCCTCTCTTATTTCTGCCTGCCAAATGATTCCCTGTTTGAATTCTTTCCTAATTTTAATTCTTACCAATTTATACAACGCTGTGAACTTTTTACTGATCGTTCAGTGAAAAGTGATTCCTGCTTCTTCTGAAGTCCCGTAACATTTAATCATGTTTGGAATTTATCTCCTGCATTATATTGAAATTATCTGATTTTATGTTGTATACACTCTCAGTAAGCGTATATAGTAAGTACCTATTGTGTGCCAACAATGAGCAAATATATCTCGGCTTTAATGGGACTTGCTTTTTATTTCTTTGGTGAAATTTAGCTCCTGAAGAGTACAATTATATTTATGTATCTTTGCAATTGTATCCACTTTACAACAAACAAGATGCCTTGACTTTGACAGTTGATAGAGAAACTGGTGAATGTATGAAGTGATTTCATATAGCCATTAAATTAAAAACTGCCATATTGTTCATCTTTCTAAGTAGCTATCCTTCTTGCTAATTTTTTCTTTATGTAACACGTCTGTATTAAAACAGTTGACGAATTTACCTTCTGAAATTTATGCTGAATTAATCTATATATATATATATATATGTATATCTGTATGTATCAGAAGGAGAATTGTGAGAATAAATGAAAATACTCGGAAATACTTATATCTAAAAGGTATTGTCATTGGAATTACTTTTAGTTTGATTCATATAATAAATAATGCAAAAATTTTTGAAAGCCTTCAGTATTTCAATAGTCTCAGTTCTCTACTTTATAATATATACACTGAGACTCAGTGATTCCTTCATCAAGGCTGATTCCCATCAGTGCCCAACAGAAAGAAAAGAAGAATAGAAAGGAGAAGTAGACACATCAAATTTTGCTTAGGTCTGCTGGCAAATTTCCATGATGTCAGCCCAGTTTTCTTTTTGTTCCAAAGTTAGAGGGTCATGGGCTTCCTTCTGTCTGTCTATGTCATTTCTCAATCATTAATCTGAGAGTCTTCCAAATACAGAGTGTCTGATTACCTGTACAAGGGTTCCAGTTGTAAAGCACATTTCTGAAGACAGAAATGGTTTTATATGTGTGTATTTTTTTGTAGTTGATAGGTGGTTCTGAGTTGCAGTCTGACTGACCTCCTGAAAACAGTACTGAGAAGCTTGTCTATAAATAAGTAGTTTTGTTTACAGGAACTTACTGGGGAACTGGACTTGTACCACCTGCCATTTGGGCAATGTTGAGAAGTAAGAGGAAGGGGTTTCAGTCCTCTAAGATAATTCAAATCAACCAATCCACCTCCCTGTAAGCTAGTTTCTTTTTCTTGCTTTTAGCTGGATATAGACACCCTTTCTATCATTAATGCCCTTTATAGCTATTTGATAGCATTAAAAAAATTTTTTTTTCTAATTATACCTGGTCATCTCATCTATAAGCTTTCTAAGAATGCATTTCCTTTGCCTAATGTGTCAACTAAAAGAGGATTAGGTAGGATGAGAAGAACTATATGAAAATAAACTGCCTGGAAATATGCAAATAAATATCTTCAAAGTTTTATACTTATCCCCAAATTCTTAATTTAAGCCAGTTAAGAGATTTCAATTCTGTGGGCTAGTGGCAAACTGGAGTCCATATGGAGTTTCTCAATTAGTCCTCTGAGTAGGTGGGATATAAATACCATGCCAGCGTTTCTGTTGTGTCCCTTCCGTGGTCGGAGATGCTGTCTTTTCTGTCTCGTTGGTCCTATGCTTGTGTGTCATGACAAATATCACTGGTGAGTTTTGTTTCATGAGGTGACAGTTAGCAAGTGACTGAAGCCAGATACTTGTTTCCCAAGGTGTTTTGTAAACCTAAATGCTATTAGATGAGGGAGGCCACTCTGTTACTAAATTAAAGCTCACTGAAAGCTTGCTATTTATTAAGGCAAATAAGGAATGAGTAGACAAAATTTTCCATACATTCTTAAAACGTGAAGTAACGTGAGATGAAAGGAAGAAAGTCTGGGGGGAAAAAAAAAGCATTTCATTCTCTCCAATTTTTTACCCGTCTAGCCCACACTTACCAGTGTCATAGCCCACACTGACTCTGATGGTTGGGAACATCTGTAAGATGAAGAACTAGAACTGTATTCTGAGTCACATGTTCTATTTTTGTTTTAAAGTCTTATTTGGAGTTTGGTTACTATTAGGCTTGTCCTGATTTTCCTGAGTTAACTGTGAATTAGTCTTGATCATTTGCAAAATTAATGTTAGTAGTCAGAGACAGGTTTTCATGGATGTCTAGGATTTGATAGCTTGGAGAAAGGGTTAAATAACTTTAACCAATAGAGTGTTTTTCTTTAATTAGGAAAAGACAGAATTTCTTTTATTGTAAAGTAATTGGCCTCCAATTAAAATAAATAAATAATTTTTTTTTTAAGTGGAAGAGAACTGTTCCAAAGCTTTCAGAGGAAGCCATCATTGAAAACAACAGAAGAACTGAAGCAGAGACCTATACACTGCCCTTAGCCTGCTCTTCTGCCGGCTCTGTTTTCATTAGCAATTATAAGGAAGTAGATCCGGAAATAGAGATGCATGATAGCGAGACATCAGTACAGTAACCAGTCCTTTCAGGCATCACCACAAAAACATACACTCAGGATTTCACAACCCTCTCACATTGGCAATGTCACAATGCTGCCTCGGGCAAGGTTTTCGTCTCCTTTTTGGGTAATGTAGGGTTCCTTTTCTTTCCCCTCACACCAGCTCCTATAAATCACGCTTCTTGAAGGGCAAACTAAAGTTTCTTGGTTTCAAAATCGTACTTGTCCTGAGGAGGGAGATCCTGTTCATGCCATTAGAAAGAGAGCTTAATGTGACTGGTGAGTTTCAGAGAATAACTGGATGCATCGTTCCCGAGCAAATGCCTTCAGACATGGAAAACCTTTAAAGCCAATCTAAGATGTGTTATTGATGACACAATTTACATCATTCTTGTGTATTTATAAATATATATATATATATTACCCTGTAGTTTTTGCTTTTTAAAAAGTATCTTAAGTCTCTGGTGTTATCACTGAATTCACCAAATCCCATCACATCTCTTCTTGTCAATATATTCTTCTTACCCTTATTAGTATAAAACCCTCTTGAGATATTCCTCCCCCCACCCCAAGCTTAAAAAATACTAAGTGAAATGGAGAATTAATACATTCAGCAGTTTGAAGTAAAAAAAGAAAAAAAAATTTAAAATACCTGACTTTCACCTTGGATATTCAGTGGGTTTTATTTTTATATTTGAATTAAGTAAGCACTGGCTTGAGTACAGCCCTAGTGAAGTGAAAGGGCAAAAAAAAAAAAAAAAAAAAAAGGGTGGTCATTTTTTATTTCTGGCTACTAGTAGAATTTTACAGGAAATCAGCACTAAGCAAGCTGTTTCTGAAATTAAAGACATTGCCATATATACAAAGGGCTTCCCCGGTGTCTCAGCTGGTAGAGAATCCAGCTGAGTTCCTGTTCAGTTCCTGGATCGGGAAGATGCTAGAAAAGCAAATGGCAACCACTCCAGTACTCTTGCCTAGAAAATCCCAGGGACAGAGGAGCCTGGTGGGCTACAGTCCATGGGGTTGCAAAGAGCTGGACACGACTGAGCACGCACACAAGCATATGTACAAATCGCCAGGGTTTGGAGCAGTGGGACCCAATTTTGCAGCTCTGTGAAGTGGTAGAGTTTAACAAGTCATCATGAAAGGAAAAAAAGAAGCTAGACTTTCATATGGTCAATTCATGCAGCAGGGCTTGAATGGTGCCTCTGGAAAGTCGCTGTCATAGCAGCTCTGTGGTACTAATTTGATTCATTTTAGAGCAATTCATCAATTCATGAGGAGGAAAGAAAGTCTATAAAAAGTTAAAGAGTTTCACCTCTAATTCTTACTGAAGAACAGGTTGCATGGTCCTCAGGAGAAATCTACTCATTGTCTTATTGTTTTCCTCGTTCTATTATGTATTGGTGATAATATCATCATAAAACTCATTTTAAAATGTAAAGCATCATGGCATCATTACATATGTAGTACTAGAGATATGTTTTCAAAATACCCATTTAAAAGAACTGCAATTCTCATAATATGCTAGAAAAATAATGACAAGCTACAAACATATCTAGAACATGTCACAATATGAAAAATTTCAATCTGATGAAAATTGTGTCTTTGTCCTGCATCATTACATTCTGCAAGACAATTAGTACAAATATTGCTTAATTTTATTATACTTTTTAAGCAAATAGACCCTTAATTCCTAAATGAAAGTTAGAAACTAAGTTCAAGCCTAGAGTTAACTTCCAGAGCAAGTTACAGCTATTCTAACTTTTGGATTTTTTCAACTAAGATATATCAGTCCTGAATATTCATTGGAAGGACTGATGCTGAAGCTGAAACTCCAATACTTTGGCCACCTGATGTGAAGAACTGACTCATTTGAAAAGACCCTGATGCTGGGAAAGATTGAAGGTGGGAGGAGAAGGGGACGACAGAGGATGAGATGGTTGGATGGCATCACTGACTCAATGGACATGAGTGTCAGTGAACTCTGGGAGTTGGTGATAGACAGGGAAGCCTGGTGTGCTGCAGTCCATGAGATTGCAAAGAGCTGGACACGACTGAGCTACTGAACTGAACTGAATGTTGATTTATCTGAGATGAAACAAACCATATAATAGTAAGATAGAAAATACAGATAGTTTTAGGTAGGTTCCATCATGTTTGAGAGGGACTCATTCCTTAAGAGTTAGTTGAAAGAGTTTTCTTTGCTCTGGAACCTTTTCCAGAAATGTTACTAGTCCATATTGAGAGGAGATAGGCTTGGTTCCCACACAGAGTCACAAACCTCAGAGAAACTGAGAATTAGATGAAATACCTGTGTAATCTTTGAATAGTGGTAACCATGCCAGGAAATAGGAAGTGTATTTAACTTGCTGTAAGGTCCCTCTCTGCCTGTTTTACCAATAAAACATCAAGTTTGTCTTGGATATTGAATAAGTTGGGGGAAAACATCATTCATTCATTGACTCATTCTTTCATTGGATGAGCAAATATTTAATGAGCCAAAGTATAGGACACGACTGAAGTGACTTAGCATAGCATAGCATAGCATAGCACTTCAAATGCTGATGTCTAATTTACTGAATAGATTATCAACAAAATTTCTTGAAACATTATTTGGCAATAGATGAACTTCAGATGAATCTGTCATCTCAATTATCGTAAGAATGAGTTGTCTTGGTATATTTGGATTCACGGTATGGTTCACATTTCTCAATGCTGTACTTTGTGAAGTCTCCAAATGTGATGCACTGTGCCTACTGACTTGTCCTGTTCTGAGTTTTGTGCCTGCAACTGAAGATACGTGAAGTACGAGGTTTGTTGTATGTTGAAAGGTGTGTGTGTGTGTGTGTGTGTGTGTTAACCACAGATAATGTTTTAGATCGCTCTTGAGGAATCATATGAGAGTAATATCTAGCAAAGAACCTGGTACCCAGAAATGTTCCCTAAACTATTTTTATCAATGACCAGATGAACCGTTCTACTTTGTATGTCTTTCTATGTGAGAATGTGTTGGTCATGATCATTATAAATCCCACAAATAACACTTCTCCACTTTCACCCACAACTTACTCCTTTTTCTGTATTTCTCATTTTAGTAACTGGCATCGTTAACATCATTGCAGGCAGCAAAGCAGAATGTTTCACAGAGTCCCATATTCTAGACTTTTGTAGTCTGGTGGCAGGAGATGAGACCAGAAAGAGATGGCAGGAGATGGGATGAGCCATGTGGACAGACAGTGTATGTTACTTAGAGTGTTGGGTTCGGTGAAGGCACTGGTGTCAATGGAAGGTTAATCAGTCTGTGGCTGAGTGTGTCCTCATGAGTGCTGCCAGCTGAGCCCCATTCTGCCATATGTTTTTTTTTTAAGGTTTATACACTTTTAAATATAAACCTTAAAAAAAAAAACCATATGGACATCACCAAATGGTCAATACCGAAATCAGATTGATTATACTCTTTGCAGCCAAAGATGGAGAAGCTCTATGCTGTCAGCAAAAACAAAACCTGGAACTCACTGTGGCTCAGATCATCAACTCCTTATTGCAAAATTCAGGCTTAAATTGAAGAAAGTAGGGAAAACGACTGGGCCATACAGGTATGACCTAAATCAAATCCCTTATGATTGTACAGTGGAGATGGGAATAGATTCAAGGGATTAGATCTGGTAGACAGAGTGCCTGAAGGACTATGGAATGAGGTTTGTAACATTGGGACCAAAACCATCCCAAAGAAAAAGAAATGCAGGAAGGCAAAGTGGGTGTCTGATGAGGTCTTACAAATAGCTGAGGAAAGAAGAGAAGTGAAAAGCAAGGGAGAAAGGGAAAGATATATCCAACTGAATGCAGAGTTTCAAAGAATGGCAAGGTGAGAAAAGAAGTCCTTCTTCAATGAACAGTGCAGAGAAGTAGAGGAAAACAAAAGTGGGAAAGACTAGAGATCTCTTCAAGAAAAGTGGAGATATAAGGGAATGTTTCATGCAAGGATGGACACAGTAACAGAGGCAGAAGAGACTAAGAGGACATGGCAAGAATACTCAGAAGAACTATACAAAGAAGGTCTTAATGACCTGGATAACTGAGATGATGTGGTCAGTCACCTAGAGCTGGACATCCTGGCATATAAAGTCAGGTGGCCCTTAGAAAGCATTACTACAAACAAAGCTAGTGAAGGTGATGGAACTTCAGCTGAGCTATTCAGAATCCTAAAAGATGATGCTGTTAAAGTGCTGCACTCAATATGTCAGCAAATTTGAAAAACTCAGCAGTGGCCACAGGATTGGAAAATGTCAGTTTTCATTACAATCCCAAAGAAATTCAGTGCCAAAGAATGTTCCAACTATTGGATTATTGCACTCATTTTTCATGCTAGCAAGGTTATGCTCAAAATCCTTCAAGCTAGGCTTCAGCAGTACATGAACTGAGAATTTACAGATGTGTAAGCTGATTTAGAAAATGTAGAGGAACCAGAGATCAAATTGCCAATATTCATTAGGTCATGGAGAAAGAAAGAGAATTCCAGAAAAACACCTACTTTGGCTTCATTGACTACATTAAAGCCTTTGACTGTGTGGATCACAACAAACTGTGGAAAATTCTTAAAGAGATGAGAATACCAGACCACCTTACTTGCCTCCTACAAAATCTGTATGCAGGTCAGGAGGTGGCAGAACCAGAAACAGAACAACTGATCTGTTCAAAATTGGGAAAGGAATACAACAAAGCTGTATTTTGTTATCCTGCTTATTTAACATATATGCAGAGTACATTACACAAAATGTTGGGCTGGATGAATCACACACTGGAATCAAGATTGCCAGGAGAAATATCAACAACCTCAAATATTTAGATACTACCACTCTAATGGCAGAAAGGGAAGAGGAACTAAAGAGCTTCTTGATGAGGGTGAAAAACAAGAGTGAAAAAGCTGGCTTAAAACTCAGCATTAAAAAAATAAGATCATGGCAACCAGTCCCATCACTTCATGGCAAATAGAAGGGGAAAATATAGAAGCAGTGACAGATTTTATTTTCTTGGGCTCCAAAATCACTGATGGCTGTGACAGCAGCCATAAAGTTAAAAGATACTTGCTCCTTTGAAGGAAAGCTATGACAAACCTAGACAGCATATTCAAAGCAGAGACATCATTTTGCCATCAAAAGGTCTGTGTGTGTAGTCACAGCTATGGTTTTTCCAGTAGTCCTAGATGGATGTGAGAGTTGGACCAGAAAGAAGGCTGAGCACAGAAGAATTAATGCTTTCAAATTGTGTTGGAGAAGACTCTTGAGAGTCTCTTGGACAGGAAGGAGATCAAACCAGTCAATCCTAAAGGAAATGAACCCTAAATATTCATTGGAAGGACTGATGCTGAAGCTGAAGCTCCAATACTTTGGCTGCTTTATGTGAAGAACCAACTCATTGGAAAAGACCCTGATGCTGGGAAGGATTGAAGGTGGGAGGAGAAGGGAACAACAGAGGATGAGATGGTTGGATGGCATCACTGACTCAACAGACATGAGTTTGAGCTAACTTTGGAAGATAATGAAGGACAGGGAAGCCTGGCATACTGCAACCCATGCTATCACAAAGAGTCAGACATGATTTAATGACTAAACAACAACACACTTTTTAATAAAATTTTTATATAAGAAAAACTTCTATAATGAGTTCTTGAGTGAGACTGTTCCTGTTATCTCATTTTAGTTTAAGCCTCAAGGCTGATAAATGATAAATAACACTGTAGTCTAAAGAATAAAACAAGTAGTCAGTGCTCCCTCTGCTGCTGCTGCTGGTTTTTAGTTGCTCAGTCCGGTCTGACTCTTTGCAACCCCAGGGACTGTAGCCCACCAGGCTCCTCTGTCCATGGAATTTTCCAGGCACGAATACTGGAGTGGGTTGCCATTTTCTTCTCCAGGGGATCTTCCCGACCCAGGGACGGAACCTGTGTCTCCTACTTGGCAGGGGGACTATTTACAATTGAGCCACCTGGGAAGTCCAAGACTCCCTCAGAAATAGTCAGATTTGTCTTTCATATTCACCTCCATGACTCCAACCAGGCTTTATAATGATAAGACTAAAAATTCAAGGAAAGTGGTTGAAATAGTAAGAGTTTGTGAGAAAGCAGACGACTACAGCCAGGGGAAAACTGCATACCGTCTCCTCAGCCACGTGAAAGAGGCCCCAAAGAAATCACTCTTAGAGGTTGGGGTGGGGGTGTTGCTTTTTACAGAGACTGACATTTCATTATTGGTTGGATATTTGTGTATGCAGTTGACTCTCTGATCTGCCCCTTGATACTGCCTGAACAGGTAAAGAGGCAATTGGAGAGATGAGAAGGAAAGGGAGGGTGGTAGTCTCACATCCTATTACCATTGCTGTTAGGCAAGACTGTGAAGGATTTTTGTGAGCCACATAGATGTCACAACAGGTGATCAGACCTGAGCTATCTAAAAGTAGCCCAGCCAGGAGGCTGGCTTGACATTTGTGCAAAAGAAGCTGTAGTAGGGACCTCAGCGCTCAGGAACTAGAGGAGAGGTGGTTTAAAGAAGTCTTCTGAGGTCATGTAGAGAGAGCATTGCCTGTGTCAGGTAAGTCTGCCCCAAGAACCCATGTTATATGCTTATCCCAGAGAGCTAATCTACAGCCAAGAGGAAACCAGTGGTATGAAGTGCTTCTTTCTTGCAAGCCTCCTCTTCTGCGCTAACACTGGAGGGATGAGGGGTAGCACCAAGTGAGGGGGAAGAGGACAGTGAAAGAATAGACTAGCCCCCTTGCTTCTTCCTATGCGTCCTTGAGGCATATACTGCCAGGATAGGGGAATCTAGGTTTGTAGGATCTTATATAATTCAGGGAACCATCTTTACTGAGTCTGAATACATATTTACAGTTTTGTATGAGGCCCCTGAAAGTTCAGAGCCCTGACCTTCATTATCTTTGCGGGAAATCCAGTGCTTAAGGGGTCAAAGAAAAGAACCATGAATTGCGTATGACATTGATGTCTGTCTTTAGTAGAGGCAGACTTTTAAAAGTCCCAAATCAATCAATCTATCTATCTGTCTATCACCATAATGGGGGTGTTCCTATAATTGAAAGTAATGGAAATCTCGGTTATGCCCAAGATGTTATCAAAGAGCACAGAAAGTAGGTCTGTCGTGGTATATTAAAAGGCAGCGGTTAGAGAACAATAAAGTCACTTCCTGATTGTACTCCCAGAATATGTAATAGCCTCAGCTCTAATTCCTTGTAAAACAGTCAGGAAAAAATTAGTACTTTATAATTACCTAAGCTAAACCCATTAATTAGATGTTAATAATTATAGATAAATGATTAATGATAAAATGAGTACAATAACTTCAGAGTTCCTAGAAGTGGACAAAAATCCCAGAAGAACAAGGTCTGGAAGGCAGATTGTTTGTTAAGACAGAGGTCGCCTAGGTTCATTTTATTTTTGATCTCACAGAGGACATAGGGACCATTCCTTTGCCTGAGTCATTTTGCATCCTTGTCTTAACAGTTTCAATTGTGAACAGGAATTTTTTTTTTTCAGAAGGCATTCTCTACTAGTCTTATAATCAAATTATAAGAGACTGTGACCACCCTATTAATTCAGCCCATGCCCCAAAGCAGAATATCTTCTTTAGGCACATGATATCTGATCAACTTTACCCCATACTTCTGTGTCCACCTAGTCCCCTGTATATAAATGGGAACATGAGAACTCCAGAAACAACTGTCCAGGAAGCAGCCTTTCATTTTTATGAGGATTTCTGACAGCAAATACATGAAACATTAGAAGTCTGGCTAAAGGCTATAAAAAATACTCAGATAAATAATATTTAGAAAGTTCATCCATGAGTTTATACTGTAAGGTAGTAACCTGTATTGTCTTAAGACTTCATTGGACACTTAGTGGATAAGATAGCTTCTCAAATTTTTGGACAAAAGAATTCTCAAAAAAGTGTCTTTGTTGTTGTTGCTTGTTTCTGGCCCTAGGCAATAAACAACTTGAAGATAAAACTTTTCTTCGTATTTCTGGTGAGCCTCAAATCTGGCTTGGAACACAACAGGTATGCAAGAATATTTGTGAACCAATCATCTGAATCATCAAACCTATTACCAGTGTGATGAGTTGGGAAATGTAACATTAATAATTAGGATGATGACAAGAGGGATGAGAGACTCGGATGTAGCTTTACTTCCGAATGTCCATTTTGGTAGTTGCCCGAAATTTAAGTTCACACAACTAGACAACCTTCTATGTAACAGGATTGATGAAGCCTAGGTTTCTAAAGTAGAAATTAACCCATCCTGGGTTAAATGAGTTTGTGACCAGAATCTAAAATATAATTAGAGTCCAAGGCTGTGGGATACCAGATCACTACCACTGGCGTTGCACTGAACTGGAATCAGAGTACAGACTGAAGGGCATGGCTGTCAATCACTCAGAAGTGACAGCTGTAAGTGACCGTAGGGGTCTGCTCTATTGAGAGTTTTAGAAAGAGCAAGAGCAGCACAAGAAAACGCACACTCTCGCTGACCTTAGCTTGGAAAGCCAGGAGCTTTGTCAGTCTTGTCTATAAGACTTTTCCTTCCAGTCTCAGTGAGAGACTGCATCAGGTGCTCTTTTTATCAGGGGAACACTCACACCACAGGAAGTAACACTCTCAAAGTAGAACACATGTAAGTAACAATAGTAGCGCCTTCAACTTGAAAGCTCAAAGTTACCCAAGTGCTAGCACTTTCATCTGGAACAAAAAGACCTGGAGGATATTTTTAGTAATAGTCCTGATCATGGAAAATGCATCTGCTCTGGTGATTTCAAGTTGCGAGTCTACTTTGGTGACTAAGCTGGGGTGGGAGTAGGGTTTGAGAGGTCTTTTAACAGCCTTACACACACTAAACTGCCTGCAGCCTCTAATAAATGGATGCTTAATATTAGGACCATCTCGTTTTACATCACTATTTCTCCCTGCGATGTTCCTTGTACTCTTCAAGGCTTAAAAACATTTTAAGAATTCATAGTCCTTAACTCAGGTTGAAAATCTAATCAGATGACAGATTCTCTAAGTTCCTCCTCAACAGTGAATCACAGATCCTCTCTTGTCACATTCCTCCTGTTGCCTTTCTAGACCCTGAGAGCTCATCATGTTATCCTAGTTTAACACATGTGTATGTGCTTCTGATTAGGCTTTGCTGTCTGTCTGTCTAGTCTTCCTTCTAGTTTATCCGTCTTGCAAATCACTGCCGGACATACTCGCAAAAAAGGTAACTCCAATGACCCTCCTCGAGATTTTTTTTTAAGACAAGAGATGAAATCCAGAGTAACTCTTCATTTTGATGTTTAAATCCATTTTTCTCATTTTATAGTGCTTCAAAGGCACTATACCTCTGTTCAATTTGTCTCTCTACTGTTTTTCCTATTGATACCATGTTTGACATCAATTTTTGACTTTTGGATTGCTTATTTCATTGCAAGGCATGTACAAGCCTTGGCCCATTTTTCTACTTTCTAGGACCTCTTTCCAAGCCTATTTTGAGCTATCCATCCATCACTCAAAGCCCCTCTCAGATGCATTCTCTCCCTGAAACATTCTGATGTTTGAATTCATTTGAATTCTTCAAATATATTGTTGACATTTTTGATTGTTGTATTGTTGACAGTATCCACTGTTAATTATCAACAACTCATTTTATAGGAGGTATTCTTATACTTCTCTTATTCTTCCCTCGAAGCTGTAAATTTCTGGGACTAAAGGTCTGGGACTCTCTTATTCAGCCTGCAGTGCCTGAAGTGGTACCCTGGTTAGGAGTCAATCTGTATGACTACAGCTTATGTAACTGCATGTTTCATTACATATATATTTAAACATATTTGAATTAAATAGGTAAAATAATTAGAGTCACATCAAAGAGAAAATGGGCCACATCTTACTTTATGGTTACTTAATTCTTCAGTTGGCTTCCTTTTCTTTTCCTATTGAAAACAGCCCCTAAACTACTGTGTAAGTGGCAGGTTTTTTGTTTTCTGTTTTTTTTTTTTTTAATGGAAAGGTTACAAAGCTTGAACACATGATTCAGAAGCCGAAAAGGATAATTAAGTCACTCTTGCAATGACATGTTTTAAATGGAATGCTTTTCTATCAGTTATATCTACCTGGAGAAGAGTATTAAGGATTTTTTTCCCCACCTACGACTTTGTCACATAATAAATTGTATTGGAAACTTTTGTGTGCTCCTTCTTTAAAATAGCTTACCCAACTTCAACATTGCCTTAGATGGCATGCCGATCACTTAAGAACATCACTTACAAATTATTTGCCAAGTTATTTTTACAGACCAGAGTTTCTACTGAGGGAAATGATTTTAAATGTTTGGCTGACTTGGGCCTCCAACAAATAGTGCTTGTCAATAAATATTAAAGAATCATATGAATATGGAGCTGGAAGTCTGAATTATACCTCCGCCATGGGATTTATTATCCTCCTCTCACCATACCTGGGGTATGGAGGCTAAAAGGTCTGTTGCAAATCCTGTTTTATTCATTGAGAAACATCCACTGAGAACTATTCTTGAAACTTCTGCAACTGTTGAGGACTTCTATAATAAAGCAGGTTTTTCATTATCAGAAAAGAAAAACGCTGATGAGACTGTAGTGCTGCTTTCAAAAATGCCATCTTCCTTTTGAGTTCTGGATATAAAATGTAGGATCTGAGATACTAAGTGAGGGAATTTGGAATGTGAGACTTTGTTTTGTTTTCATTGAACACTTCAGGAACAAAAGATTAAATAATTAACCTAAAAAAAGCCACATTCAAAGGGCTGGATTTTGTCCAGGGTAGCTTGGGCTGTGGAAGAACTGACGGACATTTCTCAGCTCTCTTTTGGCTGTGTTTCAGAGGCCTAACCACAAGTGGTCAGGGGTTCAGAAGTGGATGGATTGTCTTCTTGCTTTTATCATCAGCGTGTACTGTGACCTCAGTAGTCATTTACCCAGCACTGTTTCTGTTCGTGTTTAATGATCCTGGAATGTGAGAGTGCGGTGATTAGGGGCCTGGACTCGGAGCCAGGCTGCCTGGCTTGAATCACTGCTCTGCCACCTACTAGTCCTCTAGCCTGCGGCAAGTCATTCGACCTCTCTGAATCGGTTTCCTCACTTCTTTGACCACTGCTGCTGCTGCTGCTAAGTTGTTTCAGTCGTGTCCAACTCTGTAAGACCCCATAGACGGCAGCCCACCAGGCTCCCCCGTCCCTGGGATTCTCCAGGCAAGAACACTGGAGTGGGTTGCCATTTCCTTCTCCAATGTATGAAAGTGAAAAGTGAAAGTGAGGTTGCTCAGTCATGTCTGACTCTTCGAGACCCCATGGACTGTAGCCTACCAGGCTCCTCCGTCCATGGGATTTCCCAGGCAAGAGTACTGGGATGGGTTGCCATTGCCTTCTCCAGGAGTGGGTTGCTAGGCCTGGGTAAAACATCAGTGCAGCTTAGAACTCCTCTCACCTGGGTCCTTGCCCATGAGTCTTTTCTGATTGTGCTAAGCCCCAGACTCTTGAACCGAAGAATTCAGTTTGCTCTTCTGAAGGAGTGTGAATGCCATGACTTCTGAATGCCTGAGTAAGTTAGAACAGAGAGATAACCTGGGCTCCTATGATTTTTCTCAAGAATGGGGGTAGGGGTTATCCAGGCTTCATTTTGAGCCTCTGTTTCTACTGCTAATGGACCTGAAACCCTGGGGGGATTTCCAGCTCTGACTCACCCTAACCTGAACTCACTGGATACAGTCAGAACCCACTGGGTTGGAGAATGAAGCAAGTTAAATCCTTTCTTGACTTACTCTTCTTGACTCCCTCTAAACATGAGGCCTTATCTTTTCCAGCGTCTCATCTCACCTTTGGCCTTTTCTTTCCTGAAGTGGAACTTTAGCCATGCTAGAAAGGCTGACCGTCTTGCTACTGCTTTTCTGCAAGGGCTGATGCTGTTCTCTGAGGCTGGTTGTCTGAGTAGCAGAGCGTGATCTCCCATGCCCAGGGCTGAGTAACAGTTTCTGGGAGACTGTGGAAAGTATGCATTATTGGCATAATAGATCAAGACTTTCATCAACATAAAAGGAAAGGAATTACAAGGTACTTGCTGACAGGGAATTGTAGCTTGAGAGGGCACTCAGGGGCCAGATACACTAAAAGCATTTTGGCACAGCGAAGTGTATTTCCTGGACAGATGTGTTTCATTCGTGATGGAAGGGCCTCACACTTCTCTCACGTTCTAACATGCTGGTTACAAGTCAGCTGCGGCCATGTTGTGTCAGATACTGTTATCACAGGAAGTTCAATGTTGTCACCCCTTACGGGGACATTGCTTCAAGGAAACCAGACCAGAGCTGTCTTGCGAGAGGAGAAAACGTTTTTATTTCGTGTTTTCTCCTTTCATCTTGGTGGTCAGATCAGGTTAAAAGTGGCAGTGTTGGTCTTGGTGTTTATTCCACGTTTTGCCTTTTCTGATTTCTCCTTATAGATTCCATGCAGTGTGAGAATTGCATTCAGAAGGGCTAGCTTGCAAAAGCGTCGCTTAGAAAGAACGGAGGTGTTTTGTTTTTTTTTTTTTTCATTTTCTCACAGAGAGAAAGAAAGAATTCTTTTATCAACATTTTATTTCATGGAAGTATAATTGATTTATAATGTTGTGTCAGTTTCTGGTGTACAGCAAAGTGTTCAGATACACACATATATAATATAGTTTGTATTTGCAAATCCTAAACTCCCTGTCTACTCCCTTCCCCACTTCCCCTCCCCCCTTGACAATCACAAGTCTGTTCTCCAAAGAATTCTTCATAAAAAAAAATTATTAACATGTTAGTGAAATCACAAAATATAATCTTTTCTTATTGTTATGTATGAGAAAATCTGGAAGGTAGAAGTTATTTTCCTCCAATTTTCACACCGACTACAATGTTTCAGCTCTTCTTTATGCCCGTTATTTTCTGCAGAGCCAAATAAGTAGATTCAGAGTTTTCCTTGCCCTCGAGAGCCCCTTTTCATCATAAAGTCTAATAAGAAGGTCCCAGACATAACTCCAGTGTCCCAGACTGCCCTTTACACCAGACGAAAGGTAAAACGAGCCGATCAAGTAACAAACTACAAATTGATGCAGGCAGTGAGAACAGAAGACTGGTTTTGTGCCCTGTAACGTCTGCATAAAAGTGGAGAATATGGTTAAAAACATTGGCGGCAGCCAGTTACCGGAATAGCTAGCACTTCCAGGAACAAATGCATTCCTAATGAATCTGCGGACACTGCATTTACCGCAACAACAGCAGACTTTCTCACACATGCACTCCACGGTGCCCGCCTGCACGGGCTTTATTGACCTTCTGCAAACACTGATGGAGGAGCAGGCTGCCAGAGAGTGAGAGGCAGAGAGCCATCCAAAACATCTTGGAAAGGCCTCTGAGAGAATTTTTTAGTGTTTAGAAGACATACTATTCTTTTCTCTCCAAAAGTCTTTTTTTTTTTTTTTTGGTTGTTGTTGAAGAATTCAAAGACTGAAAAAAAAAATATATATATGGTTTTCTAATGACATAGTCACGCAATCCTTTCCAAGACCCACAATACCTGCTGAGATTTTGTATCATTCTAAAGCGGCTCAAGTGTCTTAATTATAGTATAAACACACATTCTGACTGACTGAGAAAGGCTTTTTTCCCCCTTTCACTGCTCATTTACATGGTTTTATAATCTTCCTGTGTAATGAAC
Organism: Bison bison bison; assembly: GCF_000754665.1. Taxonomy (NCBI): domain Eukaryota; kingdom Metazoa; phylum Chordata; class Mammalia; order Artiodactyla; family Bovidae; genus Bison; species Bison bison. The sequence goes on from NW_011495082.1 coordinate 3,541,639, forward strand.
AGTAAGTCTAGCATGAAGAAATATCTTCTACAGAACACAACCTTGCTTAAACACTAAATAGTTTGGGCCTTGGAACTGAAGAGAGAACAGCTTTTTCACATCTGACTACAGCCAGAGGGATGAAAGGCTTTATAGAGTATTTTAGACAGCTCAAAGTCACCACCTGATTCACTGTTGGCTACTAATGGCAACTTAATACATCCTGATAAATATGAAGCTACAAGTTTCATGTTGGAGGAAAATTCTCTATAAATGAAACATTTTTTTCCATATATATAACTGAATCACTTTGCTGTATAGCAGAAATTAAGACAAAGTTATAAATCAACTATACTTCAAAAAATATTTTTAACAGAATGAGAAAAAAAATAATTCTTTTCCTGGGAAGTGTTTTACATTTTTACACTTGGCCAAACTGGCTAAAGGTTAAAAATTTCAGGTAATCAAACATTACCACCTTGTTTTTCTTTATGGAAGAGCTGACCTCCCCCCAAATATCTCACTAACTGAAATAAATTAGTTCTTCTGGCAAAATACTATAACTAAAACTGGAATCCATTTGCCTCTTCTTTTAGGCACTGAAATTAAAGTCACTGCATTCTTCATCCAAGATCTGTTATGTCTGTGAACAGTAAAAACCGATGGTGATATTAGTTGCTGGACTCCAGGTAAATTACTCATAGCTGTCATCACCATCATATTCTCTGCTCCGCCCTAAACCAAACACAGAGACAATGGTGCCAGAACAAATTGCAATAAAACATCGAATCCTCAAGCAGCTATTCTGTATATAGATCTGGGGTAAATAAATTATACAACTGCCACGAATGCACATTTATCATTTCATTTTATCTGTGATGTTACTGACTCAACTAAAGACCACATCCAGTAAAACCCTGTTTTAATGACCAGCTCCAGACATCAAATTTATGCTGCTCTGGTTGCTTGTGGTTGGAACTCTTAACTATTGAATAAATGGCTCTATCTTCAAAAGATTGGGTTGACCTGCTGATTTGAAACCGCTTCCCAACAGCAGTTAACGGTGGCCACCCAGCTGAGATCAGAGGAGTTGAAACAGGCCTTTATGACAGACACAAGGGAAGAAGTTATCTGTCAGACAATCATGACCTAAAAGCATCCCGGAATCCTAGATCTGTAAATACCAAAAGGCACTACCTACCACGTGTTCACCCCAAACATCACAGTTCCTGTGTAATTGAAGAAGTATCTTTAATTTTCACCCTGACTACAAACTCATTGGTCCATTTCTCTGCTTGTTAGCATGTGAACCAATGGTAATCAAGGCAAGTGAAAGAATAAACAGCTCATATGTGAGACTTAGTAATAACTGAGCAAATGAAAAGAGATACATACTTGACTAAAATATTGTGAAAATAATGTTTTGAGACTTTGCATTTCAAGGGTATGAGATACATAAGAATATGATACCTTGAAAGATCTCCCCTACTTAATATATTTCATTAACTCTAGTCACCTCTTTCTAGTTTTTGTTGCAGTTATTCTCCCTGACTCTGGTTATTGCTGCATTTGGGAAACATTTCTTTTCAGCATGTAAGCAGCTGGTCCAATGTGTGTTGTATTTGTTTATGATTTTTGCTGATGTTTCTTTAAATTAGCCTATTGGTAATATTATCACCTAGCCACATTTTATGGTGGGAGATTTTTATTTTCCTGTAATATCTGCTTGGCTGAAAAGATTAGTTGGTATAAAATTATCCATAGACTTGAGTGGGATATAATATGTTTGAACTTTCCCTGGCGGCTCAGCTGGTAAAGAATCCACCTGCAATGCAGTAGACCTGAGTTCGATCCTTGGGTTGGGAAGATCCCCTGGAAAAAGGGAAGGCTACCCAGTCCAGTATTCTGGCCTGGAGAATTCCACAGATGCAAAGAGTTAGACATGACTGAGCAACTTTCACTGTCTTTATAACCTACAAGGAAGAGCTTTTATAAAGACTTCTACCTAGACCCACACACAAGGCTTATGATTTTACTGGCCTGGAGTAAAGTCTGAGCATTGTATTTAAAAAAGAAAATCTCTTCACATACATTGATTAGGGTTCCAAAAAAATGATTCAAAGGAAAAAGCTTTATTGAAGGGATAACTTATAAAAGTATGAGCAAGATTAATATGACAAAAGAAGGTGGCCAGAAATTAGTAACATCTGGAATCCATTTAGCTTCTAAGCCAGAACTGTAAGGACAAAGCTATTGCTAGAGAAGTGATTCCCCAAAAGAAAAAGACTTAGGAAAAAATACTCTGATCTGTCTCCTCTGTCTACCTATCTTCTATCAGGGCCTCCCATTGGCTAAACCCAGTGGGCAAGGGAATCCAGGTGGTGCACTGTGTGGGGTTATCCTCCCGGGGCCAGAACATGGTAGAGAGGATGAAGAATGTATAACAAATGGAAAATAACAATATTACAGGTGACTTTTCTGTACAACCAAGTTTAAGAACTTCTTCTATAGACAGTGGGAGGATCAGAAAGCTCCGCTTCACACTTGAAACAGAGACCAGAGAGGAATACTACACTACACATCCAGTGTCACACAGTTAGGGCACACGAGGTTCATGGGTTGAAGGTCTCCCAAGTTACCAAACATGCAGCTGCTGTGATGAAAATGATATTCAAGGAAAATTAATTTGGCAATAAGGTACAGAAATGTCTTTAAAGAAAAAGGTGTTACAGGCAAAGACGGAAGTTTGGAAAATAGGTGAGAGTTCAAGGGTGAAATTTTAGGATGCTATGGATGTGAGAGTTGGACTATAAAGAAAACTGAATGCTGAAGAATTGATGCTTTTGAACTGTGGTGTTGGAGAAGACTCTTGAGAGTCCCTTGAACTGCAAGGAGATCCAACCAGTCCATCCTAAGGAGATCAGTCCTGGGTGTTCATTGGAAGGACTGATGTTGAAGCTGAAACTCCAATACTTTGGCCACCTGATGCGAAGAGCTGACTCATTTGAGAAGACCCTGATGCTGGGAAAGATTGAGGGCAGGAGAAGAAGGGGATGACAGAAGATGAGATGGTTAGATGGCATCACCGACTCAATGGACGTGAGTTTGGGTGGACTCTGGGAGTTGGTGATGGACAGGGAGGACTCGCGTGCTGCACTTCATGGGGTCACAAAGAGTTGGACACGACGGAGTGACTGAATTGAACTGAACTGCAACTAAAGCAATGAACATTGGAATGGAAAGGAGGAAACAGATTTTTCAGAGTGTGCAAAAAAAAAAAAAAAGGATAAACTTTTGTGTATTACTGTGTTGATGAAAAAGGTAAATGAAAAAGAATTTGGAATCGAATATGACTTGGGTAATTCTAGTCCAGGAAAATAGGAGAGAGGTGATAATAGTAATAAAATAAGGACAAGAGTAGAAGTTGTTTCTGTAAGGAAGAAGAATTCACTTTTGGCCAACTTAACAGAATATATGAGTTGACAAGTCCGTTGTTAGTTGGTCATATAGGAACTGGAGTGTGTGGTTTAAATATATAGTGTGACAGTAAGCATGTCTGCAGCCCTTAGTTATTTGTAGTTAAATTGAAATACTTAGGTCTCAGTTTTTATCCATGTTATACGTTGTGCTAATTTATCAGGTACGGAAAATTCTGGAGCCATGTTAAAACATTTATTTTACTAAGAGAACATGGGGGCCTTTCCTAGCTGTTTTCATCCCTAGCTTACTAGACCAAATGAATTATGTGTCCTTTAGTAAGTTTCAAGACTGTATTATTCTTGAATTTGATACTGATGCATCTGCAGGTTTCTTAAAAAATCCAATAGAAAATTTTCCTATATCAGCTTATGATAAATATAATTTATATTTTACTTATTCCTTTTCTGTTTTTTTTTTTGTTTTATGCCAACAAAGAATGAGATATATGAAATATATGAAAATATTAACTTGGCTAAAATTATGAGACATAAATGATGTATACTTAATTCAGGCTGAGTTCCTATCATCCAGATGAAGGGTTTCCAAGTAAATATGATCATTATAAATATTCTTAGATTCTTTGGGAAAAAACATACTATCAAGGAAGAAAGAGTGTTTATCACTCAGTCTCTGAATGTATTAATTTATTTTGCTATCTGTTCTTCTAGCTAAATAGGTTTATTTATCATCCATTAAACTCCATTTGCACCAAGCCAAACCAAACCAGTTTCTCAGAACTAAGTAGTCATTTGGAACAGTGTAACTTAACCTACTACTACTTTCTATGTTTTGTCCTATAACCCTTCCCCTGTAATTTCATTCATGTCCCTTTAATAAGGATGTTTGTTCTGACAACAGTTTCAAAAGATATTTTCTCAAAATGGTTATCTGTATTTCCCTTTTTATTCTACCATCTCATTTGTATTGCAGGAAAAAAGGGGGGATGGGAAAGTAAATTTTAAAATTCTAACTTTAGTAAAATTCTGGATTTTAAGTAAATCACTCAACAATTTTTAAAGAGCCATTGCAGTATGGAATAATGAAAAAAAAAAGATGGAAAAACTAAAGAAATTCCTTTCAAATAAATCTTATTAAGTGGTACAAGAATATTTTCTTTATGCTGATAAGTATATTTATTTGAAATTGATAGATGTCTCCAATAGGCAAGTCTCTTTAAAGAGTTAACAAGTACTTCTTTCTTCTACTCTGAAAATAGTCATATTCTTTCTCAGACTTTTTTTAATCCCAGTAAAACCAGTGATAAATTACCTAGATGTATTAACTCATTCTGCTTTTTAAGTCATATAATTTACTTTGCATGCTTTGTTCAATTATATGCAACTACAGTCTCTTTGTTAAGGTCAATGTTAAGTTCTTAAGGCACACATTTCCATTTAAGCTTTTCAGAAATGTTGAACATATCAGGGTCTAAATTATTAGGATCTCAGTTAACCTCTACTGGGTCTACAGTTTGTTATTAAAAGACTAATATGGGCATTTGTAGCCCACATACCATATTGAAATCATGGTAATTAATTTTGAAATATCATGAATTCAAGATCAACTGTATTTTTGGAGGATATTCTCTGATGAGTTTTTTGGTAACTCTGAAGTCTCTGTGAACCAAGGGAAAAATATAATCTATGTTACATTAATTCACATTCTACTGTCAGCCTCATTACTTTGAGACTTTGCTCTCAGTTTCACGCCTTGTCCTATTCCCAGATGAAGCTGACTTCTGAAGAAATGCACAAATTTTCTGGTCTGCCCACTCCTCAAGGGTAGATCATAAATAAAATGAGGCAGTGTGATTTTTTTTACTGCCCACTTCTAAAGGTTTCCACAGACTCTTGGAATGAAACACTTTAAGGCACAGTGTTTATTCTTGCCTCATGATATTTATATTTGCATGATGCTATAAATATGAATTCAAATGCATTTTTAAACAAGCTGATGAATAATACCGCCCAAACCTTTACATTTTAGTTTTTAGAAGTAAGATGTCATAGTCTAAGGTGTAAAATCCAAATGTAGTTTGTGGGAGGCAAGAAGTGAAAATGAGCGAGGATTTTTTTCTTTTTCTTTTTTGTAATGGAAAGTCCAAATGACCACATCCCTGACCAGCTGTGTCCTTGTTTGTAGGTTTTACTCATGCAAGGAAGTCAGGTCAATTCGGTGTTTTTTTTTGTTTTTTTGTTTTTTTTTTTAAATACAGATGCACATAGTGGTTCAACAATCATAACCCTATGGGTTGTTATTACTGTAGTTAAGAGTCCTAAACCAGTCTCAGTTTCCAGGTAGAATGCTGTTCTGATGGTCCATCTCCCACCTACTCAAAGTTTCCTAAATGTTGAGCTTGGACTTAGTTTGGGAAAGCTTGGGAATGCAGGGTGGGAGCAAGAACAGTTCATGTTGTTCAATCATTATTTTCCAGCCCTGATAATTATTTTTCCATGATCTATCTGCATGATCCTCATCTCTCTGTCTCCAACCCGACCCAGTTCCTTTGTAAAGCATGCTTCTTACATGGCATGTGTTGGAGATAGTTGCTCCTGTGTGAAGACCACTGACTGTGTTACATGGGTTGAAAACTGTTGTCATTATCACTAGTTGTATCTAGATATAGGTTAAGCTTCTGTAACAGAGACCAACAACAAAAAAATGCCCTTGGTAGCTGTAAATTTCTTTCTCTATTTATATAATGCTACAGGAGAAAACGCTCAGTGTGGTAGTCCAGAAGAATTCACACCGATGGGTTGACACCACTTTCTTTGTCATATGGTTTCTGTCTCTGGGTCCAAGAAAATTTCCTTCTCTTGCCTTTTGCCAACCAATGGGAAGAGAAAAAGAGGTGACTAAGACAAATTAAGGACAAGACCTGAAAATTGTACATGTATCTCCTCATATCCCACTAGAAACAACTTAGTTATAAGATACAAATAACTGGATGGGATGCTGGGCGGTGGAGAACATAACTGGGTAACCATGCAGGGAGGGTCTGTAACCAAAGGAAAGACCAGCAGGATGAATAATACAAGAAATTATCAACCTCCACTATAACACCCATATCCTAACCAACTGAGCTAAGTTAATATAAAATGATTGTATAATACAGTTTATTCTCTAAGATACTGTTAGGTAAAATAATTTAATAAAAAAAATAAGGTGAAATTCTATTGAGAAAATATTGTCCTTTCATATTTGTATCAGGAATAATATTCTTTTCATTATTGGTACACATTCTCAGAGAACTGAAATATGTATGAAATAGTCAATGTTCATCAAATATATCAGAGATATGTGTCTTATCCATACTCAACATGTGTCCTAAATTTATAGTTTTCTGGGTGAAGAAAAGTTCAATCTGTTATCTGGATATCTCCTTTGATGGAATTTCCAAAGAATCTGTACAGCATATTTTAATATCTCAATGTTCTATCAATTATATGTCTTATCTTTCCACTGGTATGGGTCCGTATAATGCAGTTTGTCACTGGTTGGCTTTTCTATCATGAGAAACTCTTTGGTGCATTTAAGAGTGACAGGTAAATGAAAGTTCCTCAGGGTAATAACCAGTGAAATATTAGTAGAAAATATGTAGTTAGCTGGCATCAAGCAGAGGAGCTCATGGCATGTCATCTGTCCAGCTCTTCACTTAGGAGGGTAAGGGGAGTGTGATATCAAAGGAACCAATGGATGAAGGGATAACTTTCAAGGAAAAAAAGTAGTGATTTTATGTAATGCAAAGCAGTAGCCCTGGAATCCAGTCTCCTAAGTGAGAAACCTTCTTGTAACCCACACCCCCTCTTCGTCTAGCTTTCTCTCAATTTCTAATTCATTATTAAGTCTTGGTGCATAGCCTACTTAAATATCTCATATCTATTTCCTGTTCTTCTCTCAATGTCAGTAGTCTACTCCACATCTAAATTATTGCCAAGAAATCCCCAGCTAGTTTTTCTTCTGCTCATCACATACTTATGTACTATATTCTATATTCCTGTCATAGTGCTGTACCCTAAATGCACATCTAGACATGTCCCAGTGGGTAAAATAAAATGTTCATAGCTCAGCAGAGATGGCTTCTTAATCTGACCTTTGTCATCTATTTGTTCTTACCAGCAGCAGCTTCTAAATATAATATATCCCCACCAAGAGAATAAAATGATTAGTCATTCTCTGAGTGTATCCTACAGTTCTACTCCTCTAACCCTCGAAAAGCATCTTTAATATGTCCACTTGGCTTTCTTCTTCATCTTCAAGATTTGGTTTAGATTTCATTTTTTTTAAATAAAACCTCTCCCAGGATAATTTTCTGCATCTCACATCAGCATTAAATGGTCCTCCTTAGGGCACTGATCATATTGTGTTCTTGTCCCTGTCATACCACTTATTTGAGCTATATTCTTTGTCATCACTCCATAGTACATTATATGCTCTGTATCAGTCTAGGGGCTTCCCTGATAGCTCAGCTCATAAAGAATCCACCTGCAATGTGGGAGACCTCGGTTCAATCCCTGGGTTGGGAAGATCCCTTGGAGCAAGGAAAGGCTACCCACTCCAGTATTCTGCTTGGAGAATTCCATGGACTGTATAGTCCATGGGGTTGCAAAGTGTCGGACTCGACTGAGGCGACTTTCACTTTCATCAGTCTAGTCTGTGTCTTAAGAGCATAGGCTATGTTTTATATCCCTTCCTTGCATATGATTTCCTTGCACCTAGAATATTTATAAAAGGTAAGAGGTGCTCTTTGAGGACTTGCTTAAAATAATTAGTTGACATAGTAAAGAGAGAAAAATGTGGTAATATTTTTAAGGCTTGCAAGCATTTTTCCTATTTAGACAAATCTCTTCAACCCTATCTCCATCAGCTAGTGGTATCAAAGAGATATATGAGATGGTTTCGATTTCCAGGAACCCCAGATAAGATGTTATTCACTTTATTTTTTAAATTAATTTTTATTGGAGTATAGTTGATTTACAATGTTGTGTTAGTTTCTGTTGTACAGCAAAGTGAATCATACACATATATAATAAATATATATATCCACTCTTTTTTAGATTTTGTTCCATAAAGTCATTTCAGAGTACTGAGTAGAGTTCTTTGTGTTATTCAGCAGGTTGTTATTAATTATTTTTATATATAGTGGTGTGTATATGTGTCAATTCCAGTCTCCCAATTTGTCCCTCCTCCACTGTTCCCTCTGATCATAGAGGTGACCATAGGTTTGTTTTCTACATCTGTGACTCTTTTTCTGTTTTGTAAATAGATTCATTTGTACCAATTTTTTATTTTTTTAGATTCCACATGTAAGTGATGTCATATGATATTTGTCTTTATCATCTGACTTACTTAACTCAGGATCACAATCTCTAGGTCAATTCATGTCACTGCAAAGGCATTATTTTGTTCTTTTATATGGCTGAATAATATTCCATGGTATGTATGCACCACATCTTTACCCATTCCTCCCTCAGTGGACATTTAGGTTTCTTCCATGACTTGGCTATTGTCCATAGTGCTGCAGTGAACATCAGGGTACATGTATCTTTTCAAATTATGATTTTCTCCAGTTATATTCCCAGGAGTGTGATTGCTGGAGCATATGGCAGCCCTATTTTCAGTTTGAAAGGGAACCTCCATACTGTTCTTCTTAGTGGCTGCACAAATTTACATTCCCACAAATGGTGTAAAAGTGCTCCCTTTTCTCAACAACCCATGTGCCTCTTGTCCATCTATATGTCTTCTTTGGAGAAATGTCTATTCAGATCTTCCACCCATTTTTTGATTGGGTTCTTTGTTTTATTGATATTGAGCTGCATAAGATGATTGTATATTTTGGAGATTAACCCCTTGCTGGTCGTGGCATTGGCAAATATTTGCTCCCATTCTGAAGCTTATATTTTTACTTTGTTTACAGTTTCCTTTGTTGTGCAAAAGCTTTTAAGTATAATTAGGTCCCATTTGTTTCTTTTTATTTTCATTACTCTAGGAGGTGGATTAAAAAATATCTTGCTGTCATTGATGTCAGAGTGTTCTGCCTGCTTTTCTCTAAGAGTTTTGTAGTATCCTATCTTACATTTAGGCCTTTAATCCATTTCAAGTTTAGTTTCATGTAGGCTGTTAGGGAATGTTCTAATTTCATTTTTTTTTACATGTAGCTGTTCAGTTTTCCCAGCACCACTTATTGTAGAGACTGTCTATTTTATATTGTATATTCTGGTCTCCTTTGTCATACATTAGGTGACAATAGAAGCATGCGTTTATCTTTGGACTTTCTATGCTGTTCATTGATCTATATTTCTGTTTTGTGCTGCTGCTGCTGCTGCTAAGTCGCCTCAGTCGTGTCCGACTCTGTGCGACCCCATAGAGGGCACCCCACTAGGCTCCTCTGTCCCTGGGATTCTCTAGGCAAGAATACTGGAGTGGGTTGCCATTTCCTTCTCCAATGCACCATACTATTTTTTATTACTGTAGCTTTGTAGTATAATCTGAAGTCAGGGAGCCTGATTCCCCCAGCTTAATTTTTGTTTCTCAAGATTACTTTGGCTATTCAAGGTCTTTTTTGTTTCCATACAAACTAAAATTTTTTTTTCTAATTCTATGAAAAAATGCTCTTGGTAAATTGGCAGGGATTATATTGAATCTGTAGATTACTTTTGGTAGTATAGTCATTTTGACAGTATTGGTTCTTTCAATCCAAGAACATGATATGTCTCTCCATCCGTTTCTGATAATCCTTGATTTATTTGACCAGTATCTTATAGTTTTCCGGGTATAGGTCTTTTGCCTCTTTAGGTGGGTTTGTGTGTGCTCAGTCGCTTCAGTGGTGTCCAATTCTGTGCAACCCTATGGACTGCAGCCTGCCAGGCTCCTCTGTCCATGGGATTCTTCAGGCAAGAATACTGGGTGGGTTACCGTTCCCTTCTCCAGGGAATCTTCCCGACCCAGGGATCAAACCTGCAGCATCTCCTGTGTCCTCTGCATCACAGGCGATTCTTTACCGCGGATGCACCCAGGAAGCCCCATAGGTAGGTTTATTCCTAGGTATCTTATTCTTTTTGATGCAGTGACAAATGGAATTGTTTCTTTAATTTCCCTTTCTGATCTTTTGTTGTTAATGTGTATATGCACTTTACAAACCAGACACCAAATTTACCTATTTGAATACTTACTTATATGAAACTAAAAAAGCAAAACAAAAAGCATAGGAAGAAGAAAGGTTTTTGATTACTCTGTATTTACATAGCAGGTATTGAAGATGTTGGGGTTTCCCACGTGGCTCAGGTGGTAAAGAATCTGCCTGCAGTCCTGGAGGCCCGACTTTGACTCCTGGGTTGGGAAGATCTCCTGGAGAAGGGAATGGCAGCCCCCTCCAATATTCTTGCCTGGAGAATTCCATGGTCTGAGGAGCTTGCCAGGCTACAGTCCACGGAGTCTCAAAGAGTCAGGCACAACTGAGTGACCTAAAACACACACACACATTAAAGATGCTGAATGAGAATTGAAACAAAAATGATTCCCTTGGTACAAATACTTAGAAGGCATTGTAGCTGAGTTTGGGATTATGTAGCAAGCCGTCAGTGAATCCATTAAATACCAATGCAAGTGTCTGTGTTTACGTTTGGAAAAAAAGCCACATTGGTAAGACAGTATTTAATCACAAAAATTAAGAGATCTTGACCAAGCTTCTTTTACAAGGAAATTATTTTTAAAAATATTTCTAAACACTGAAGAGGTATTTGTAATAATATTTACTATACTGTTTTACTGCTGCTACTGCTAAGTCGCCTCAGTCGTGTCCGACTCTGTGCGACCCCATAGACGGCAGCCCACCAGGCTCCCCAGTCCCTGGGATTCTCCAGGCAAGAACACTGGAGTGGGTTGCCATTTCCTTCTCCAATGCAGGAAAATGAAAACTACTAATCTGCAAAATAATTTAAACACCCTCCAGAAATTCCCTTTAAGAAGATTTGGCCAGTTTGAACTATTTTTGCCTCTGAGTATTTCTTTTTAACCTTTTTACTCTCTAATTTTGTCTAGGGTAAAATGTGTTCTTTTTAGGGTGAACCAAGATTATTACCAGGTCATTTAAATAAAACTATAGAATCAATTGGTTTGAGTGAAATTTCTACTAATTTAATTATTTCTTCAATTCTGGTTCTTTGGTAGAATAACTACTTAGTTTTGTTTCTAGCATTTACTTAAATTGTCAGCTCATTTGATGTTAACCTATATAAGGATAAAGCTCATTTTGCTGGAACATTCTAATAAAATTGACAATCAGTTTTATTTTTGTTGTTATTACTGCTCCTTTCCTTAAGAAACAGGTATTGAATGGACACTAGATATAGAGAGTCTTTTCACCTAAAGAGAATTTCTTTGGATTAGAAGAAACTTAAGAAGTCAGTCGTTTCTAAATTATGTTGCTTTTAATTCTTGTTTTTAAAAAAAGGATATGGAATTTCTAAAATAACATTGTATGCAAAAAAAGAAGAAAATAACTTCTATTTAGTAGACTAAGGAAACTCATGGGTTGAAGCAGTTCTTTCCCCTGAATTCTTTATAAACTTCCTCTCTGTGCCTCTCTATACCACTTTCAATTTTAAATAAACATTTACAATAGACACTGAAATGGTTCTTTGATATTCTTGAAAACAACCTCCCACCTATTTTCCTCTTCCTCTTTCCTTCTACTTCCTCCTTTATTAGGTCTCATGTCTTCAAATATCTGATTCAAACATGAAAATTAATTCAAAGACTTTGCTGGGTCTTCATTTACCACTTTCTCAGAATGGAGGCCACGTTCTCTATAATGTAGAATTAAAACTACGAAAAAAAAATCTTGATTTACATTTGGAATGACACTTTTATTCTTTAAAACAGTATAATTCAGTTTTATGGATATTTGAGAGAAAAAGAAATCTGTTGTGGTTTTTATCAGAGGACTTTTGTGTGACCATGCTTTGTAATTATCAGAATCACATTTGTGACAAAGTCACCTGGTTTTCTTGTTTTAAATCTTAATGTATGCCTATAATGTTTCTTCCTGAGCTTAACCTTAACCCATAATGAAATATTTTGACTAATTCATTTCAACTGATGACAAAATCAAAGTTATTGAATAAATTTTTCTTTTCTTTCTATATATTTTCCATTCATAATGAATGTATCTAACATGGTGTAAGCATAATAAAGTAGATGCATTATTTAATTTCAGGACTGCCTATGAACAAAACACTGTTGTGTGAACACATTTTTTAAATCTTAAAGCCCTCTACAAATACCTGTTATTAGCATTAGTATTATCATTAGAGTGTCCATTGGGTGCATGTGACTCCTCAAACTTAACTCTTGCACAGACATTTTCATCTAGTTTTTTCGTTACTTGTTATCAAACAACTAGAGGAAAAACAAAACAAAACAAAACACAGAATTGTAACTCAACAGTTCCTAGGATTTATACAATTGATGTTTAGTTGCTAAATCATGTCTGACTCTGCACCCCATGGACTGCAGCATGCCAGGCCTTCTCTGCCCTTTACTGTCTCTGGAGTTTGCTCAGTCTCAGGTCCACTGAGTCGGTGATGCCATCCAACCATTCTCATCCTCTGTCACCCTCTTCTCCTGCCCTCAATCTTTCCCAGCAACAGGATCTTTTCAATGAGTTGGCTCTTTGCATCAAGTGGCCTAAGTATTGGAACTTAAGCTTGAACATCAGTCCTTCCAGTGCATATTCAGGGTTGATTTCCTAACAGGCACATTTAAGTAACTCACAAATCATGGGTGTTTGCCCCCTCCTTTGCTGATATAGGATTTCCAACTTCCATCAAGAGTCTTACCTAGTTCTGTCTAGGAGTTTATTTCCTAAGAACTACACACTATTCTCTCATATTCCTTTGCCGTGCTGTCACTGTCCCATAGACAGCACTTTCTATGAACTCATGGGAGTAGCCCCTCACTGATACTAATTGTTTGGTGGATAACATTTCAGATGATTTAATATTTATAAAATATAAGTAGTACATAGAAACAAAGACATAGATATATATGTTTGAATACGTATGTATAAATATATTTTGTTTGCTTATTTTAAAACACATTCATAATTATTGATATAGAATACCATGGAAAGTTTTCTTTGTGCTTGCATATATGTTTACCTGTTATTTATTTTGTTTGCTAGTATTTACAGTTGTATAGGATTTGAGAAATGCTTATACCATAGGTTATTTATCCACTCTGTCATTGATAGATATCTAATTGTTCCCAGATTTTGTTGTTGTTGTTGCCATTGTTATGACAATGCTCTAATGAACACCCTGTACATATATTGTTCAACCTTTGATTAGATGTAAATTATTAAAAGTAAGATCACTGGGTTAGATGGTACCTGCTATATAACTTTTTATTAGATGTTGCTGGAGTTCTTAGAGTAAAATAAGAGTTTGTTTTCCAATGTTCCTACAAGCTAAAACTATCTTTCTCTCTCTCTCTTTTTCTACACACACACACTTATCAGTATCTCACTACTACTTAAAGTAATTATCTTGACCAGAGACATAATGAACCAAGATAGCTATATTTGTTGTCTGAAGACTTTTATTATGTTTCATTTTTCTGCATATAGAAAGATGTGATTAATTCATCCTTTTAAGCCTTTACAATATTTAGCTCATCATTATGCAACAGCTTAACTTTTATCAAATTCCATTTTACTTAAAAGCAAAGTATTCACCTCCCTGTTCCTCCAAACTGCAGAGACTGAAGGTATGTGTTCTGTTTTGACACTATTTCTTAAGGCAATTAGGCCTCTGAGGCAGAGGTGAAGAGAAGGTCAGTGGAATTTTCCTTCATGTGTGTCTGTTTATCATTGGAGAAAGCTAAGTTCCTGTTATGTAGAGAGCTTGAATAATTCTGAATTTTGCTACGGTTCTGAACTGGGGCTGTTATGAATTGTTCAGTCCAAAGGTTACAGTAACAACTAGCTTAATGGTCTTGTGGTTCCCTCATCATTCATAATGGTTTTCAAGACTTACACACATCCTTTTCTGTTCCTAAAGATGAGGACCCTAATTACAGCATGCTGTTTGACCTTACTCTGAGTTTCAGATTCCAAAAAACATGTGGACCCTTTAAATGGAACTAGCAAACAATGAGAGAACAAACTGTGTACCAGAGTCTTTTTTTTCAAATGGGAAAGAAGGGATTCTTACCACCACTGCAAATTTTCCCTTTAGGCACTTAATCCGAATCTGTCCATGGGTTTTGCACATGTACTCTGAAGGTGTTTATACTCATCTTCCTGGTAGTGTAATAGCACAAACTTTCTACTTTTCAGTGAATATAAAGCAATGCTAATGCTAAGTCGCTTCAGTCGTGTCCGACTCCTAGCGACCCCATGGACTGCAGCCTGCCAGGCTCCTCCATCCATGGGATTTTCCAGGCAAGAACACTGGAGTGGGTTGCCATTTCCTTTTCTAGTGCATGAAAGTGAAAAGTGAAAGTGAAGTCACTCAGTTGTGTCCGACTCCTAGCGACCCCATGGACTGCAGCCTGCCAGGCTCCTCCATCCATGGGATTTTCCAGGCAAGAGTACTGGAGTGGGGTGCCATTGCCTTCTCTGAATATAAAGCAAAGCAGCCA
>NW_011495082.1:3556840-3569039 GCF_000754665.1 Bison bison bison
AGCATCAGAGTCTTTTCCAATGAGTCAACTCTTCGCATGAGGTGGCCAAAGTACTGGAGTTTCAGCTTCAGCATCATTCCCTCCAAAGAAATCCCAGGGCTGATCTCCTTCAGAATGGACTGGTTGGATCTCCTTGCAGTCCAAGGGACTCTCAAGAGTCTTCTCCAACACCACAGTTCAAAAGCATCAATTCTTCGGCACTCAGCCTTCTTCACAGTCCAACTCTCACATCCATACATGACCACAGGAAAAACCATAGCCTTGACTAGACGAACCTTTGTTGGCAAAGTAATGTCTCTGCTTTTATGAGACTCAAATGTTAAGGGTATCATTTGGAGGGTAACTCTCCCTTCCATTTCCTGATATAGAAGGAATTTAGTCTGTCAATCAGTGCTGGGCCACCACTTAACACAACATTATTGTGCCAGATTTCAGGCATCCTTCTATCACACTTGTGACTTTTGCCTTATCAAAAATAGAGCTTGTACAATGATCCCCAATATTTTTCTTTAAATTCAGTTGCCTTTTTTACTTAAGTACACTTATTTATAAGAAAATATATGTACCTACTCTAAATGAAAAACTAGAATCTCTGAAATAAACAGGAGAAAAATAAAAGTAAATACTATCAAAGCCAAATAATATTATTTAATTCTAGCAAGCTACTATTGTTTGCCAAAGGTTCTAAACCTTAACTCTTCTCTCATTTTGTTAAGAGATTGAAAAGTATTTTTAAAAGATTAAAATGTTAATAATGTGATCCACAGTTTTTTCTTGTTCCTATATGGCTATAAATCACTTGAACACTGAGTAGTATTGATCTGAGTGAAACCAGAGGGTGGACCCCAAATAGGATACTTGTTTCATTTACTGATGTACAACATAACTATAATTCAGGTGTTATCCTTATGAAGCAGAATTTTATCAGACTGCCATTAAAACAAAATTCTTACTCTGTTTACTAACTGATACTTCTTTTTGCTGTGAAAATAATGAATTGTTTGTCAAGTAATCACACCTATATAGGGCAAAAAATGGAAATTAGCTTGTGTGTTGGCATTTGCGATTATTATATCAATATATATTTAGGCAGTGTGTTCATTTTATCAGCTCCTTCTCTCCTATGGAAGCCCATAAATGGTCAGTAGGATATAAATGGAAAACATCCAAGTTTGAGTTTTTATCACCACTCAGAAATACTATGGCCCCAAATAGGTAATAGAGGTAAGAAAAATCTCAGGATTTATTATTTCTAATTGCCTCTTAGAGTTTTCCTTACTTATTCTTTTGTCTAGATACCATGCCAACCACATTTAAAACCCAGATGAAGGAATGAGAAATCCTTGCTATGCTGAAGATTTGAAAGCAGAGGGTTAAGATGAGAGCTATCTTCTTCATTCCCAACAGCCCACTGTTAGATTGCTTTCAAGGAGAGAACCTCATATTATTCTTTAAAAGTCAGTTACCAACATCAAATAGTCCACTGAACAAAAAAGCCAATGTGTACTTTGGGTTTTTGACTGATTATCTAATCTTAAAAATACTTTAAAAAGATCTGTTTTCTCTCTTGACTCAGCAAATAGTCAGAACCCACATATAAGAATAATCACAACAGCCAAGTAAGTTTTATATATATATATATATATAATGTTCCAGGCAAATTCATTGACTTATATTTCAATGCAATTGTTATTTCCAAAATGGTAAACCACTAGGAATTTATATTTGGATCTTCATAATCTTATATAAATTATAAACCTACTCTAGTCCCTTCTTCTTCTTTTTTTCTTTCATTTTTATAAGACTGAAACCTTTTAGGAAACCTTAGTATTCCTGGCAGGTGAAACTACAGACTGTCTAGCCAGATTCCTTCATACCAGAAGAAACTACATTCATCAAACTAATTCATTAAAGATGCAGATATCTTAGCTGGTTCTCAGCATATTCTTTCCAAAAAAATGTAAGAATGATACAGTCCCCAACTCTTTACACACTCATAAATTGACACTTATCACAATCTTGTTCCGTTTACTTGATTAAGGAAATACATTCCCAGTCTCATAATTGCAGTAATATGGTGACGATAGTTTCGTACTAGTGTACTGCGATTACATCGTAACTCAGCTTTCTTTCCTTCCACCCTCCCTGCTCCTAGCATGCTTCCTTCTCCCCCTTGGCCTTTCTCTTTCCCTCACCCCCTATTTCCTTCTTTTAAAATGTGTTCATTGAGCCCCTGCTGTGTATGAGGTGCTGTTGTACACGATTTGGGAACCAGTGGTAGGAGATGGTGGTTAATGATGAACCCTCTTGAGCTGAAACATCTGAAGTTGAAGCTGAGCTCCATTCTTAGTAGCCATGGGGCTCAAAGAGAGTGGAGTACATTCAGACTGCACACCTACCCTCCGAGCATTTATCTGCTGACGTGGAAAGCAAATTTTCTTCTGACAGTCACTGGACACACTGGCAAGTCATCCAGCACAGCGCCAGGGGCTTAGTAACATTCAGCCATCAGTAAATAGTAGCTGTGCTGCTAGTTACAGTGATTATGGAGTTGCTTCCCTCAAGAAGTTCAGAGTCAGAGAAGTTAGAAGATAATGGTTTTATTTTGATGGACAGTTGGAAGAAGTCGGGGCTCATACAAAATGCGGTGAAGACAGCCTTGAGCGGGACAAGGATGCTTTTCCGGGAGGTGACATCTGAGTCTAATCTAGTCTTTCACGATCGGTTGGGGTGCTGGTCCAGAGGGCAGATGACAAGAGGGTAAGAGTGGGGCTGGACAGCAGGTTTAGGAAGCCTCACCTTCCTAAGAGGCAGCTCTCACTGAGGTTGGCTGGAGTCTGGAGTACAGAGGGAAGAGACACGATCTTCAAGAAGTGTTCAAAGATGGATTAGGTAAGGCCTTACATATTTTGCTAAGGAGTCTGAAGCGTGTTGAAAAAATTTTAAGTAGGGGAGTTCCATGCCAGGATTTTTTCCGTTTAAAAGGTCATTCCTGCTGCAGTTTGGAAAATAGCTTGCGGGTGGGAAGAGAAGCAAGACTGAAGGCAGAGAAAAAAATCAAATGACATCAAGAGATACCGAAAGGCTAGAATAGGAGGCATTGGGATTGATTGGATGGACAAAGAGCCGTTATCTATTTTCCTGGCTTGGGTAAATACACAGGAAGAGGAAGACGACGATTTTTAAAAAATTGTTGTTATGTTTAAAAGTTCAAAATATGAGAGATTATAGAAAAAAGGTGGCAAATTCTGGTCTTAGCAACTGAAACTTAATACCACTATTCTATGAAGTTCTCATCAAAATTCTCTAAAATAATAGAAATAGGACATTACAGACAACGTTCAGTCCTCTCTGTTCTCAACCCCAGTGTTTTTCTGCTCCCTCCCTCTTCAAAGGCCATCACAATCATAGATTTGGTGAATATCTTTCCAGTCAATGTTCTCCTATATGTAACACACACATACCACATGTATAACACACAGACATGCACATACAGGTTTTATAGATATAATTAGAATAATTTTAGATTTATCCTATCAGTGTTACACTATACCTTGCTTTTTTAATTTATTATTTTTCTTAAATTCATGTATATTTACAGATATAAGTCTAAAGTATTTATTCTAAATGCAGTGTTGCATCCTGTTATATGAATAAAAATCTCTACATTTTTACTTTACCTATTTGAATGTTAAGCATTTTTTCTATTTTCTTAAAAGTAACCATTAAAATGTTTAACATATTTAACAATGCCGGAGAGTATTGCTAACCTTTCCCCAAATTATATAAGGATTGTAGATAATCATTAACATGGTCTTTTCCCTCTATTCCATGTTACTGTTGTCTGGCATTTTAGCTCAGTCTTGTTTTTAAGTCACAGAGTTACTTATTATTATTAGCCATTGTCAGGTTTTACTTGTATTTACAAATATGCTTGCCAGTTTCTTTGCTCGGTATTGTTTCTTAAATCTTATTTCTACTTTCAGCGTTCATTCCATCTTGATGAAGTATTTCCTCTATTCATCTTTATTTAATTTATTCTCTGATACAGGTTTTTTTTTTTTTTAATCTTTTTAACATCTCTGTAATTAGGATGCACTTTACTATTAAGGGCATATCATAGTTTAATTAACAGCATTTTTCTTTTACTGGTACATCATAAAATTGATGACATCTTAAATCGAGTGTAATATGGTAGTTCATTTAGTGAGAGTTACGAGCAGAATAACTCTGCGTGTCTAAAAGTATCATTATTTCACCCTCACTCATGAATTCTGATCATGGAAGTTTAATTTGACAATCATCTTCCCCCAGCGCTTTGAAAACACTATCCATTTGTTTCTGGTGTCTATTGATGCTGTCAGTTTAATTGTCATTTCTCTGTAAGTAATTTATTCTTTCCTCATAGCTTTTAAGATTGTTAAGACATATATGAATCTGATTTCTTCATAAGCTTTCTTTATTTCTGAATCCCAGAGACCATCCTGAGAAAGTGACAGATAAAAATCGAGTATTTCTGAAGTACAGCAGTTCGGAAGATGATTATGTCAAAGGTGTGGCTCTGGTAATGGATGGCTGAACTGCTAGGTGATGGAGGGATTTAAACTTGAGGAGGTTACCAAAAAAGAAAAACTGGTGTATTGGTGCCCATGTCTAGATGAACTTATTCAGATTATGATGGGAGTGGTGAAAAAGACAAATGCAGAAGTAGAGAGGTTTAAATATTAAATACGTGAATAGTCTGAGAAGTTGGTAAAATCAGAGAGAAAAGTTGGAGGAAGAAAAAGGGGATACAACTCTATGATATGAGCCTCTAAAGTTCAGAGTTTCTCCTGTGGATGAAGGGGTAATGGCCTCAGGTAGCATGGAGAGGAATTAAACAGTCTGGCCCATTGACTGACCTAAAAATTGTATGGAAACCATTCCTTAGATAAGACACATACCAAGATTTTCTAATCCCAAATATAACATTTTTGTCTAAGAAATGAAAACTTCAGCGGACAGACTGAAGCACTTACTATTCCTGATATTTGTTCTTAATTTAGCTTCAAAACTGATACAATTACACCAGTTATTTTCAGTGTGAAAGGTTGTTTTGGAATAGAGAATTCAAGATATTTCACATTTCATGAAATTTGCATTTTTTATTTTTATGAAACACATATTTCTATATGACTGTTTTGGTTTAGGCTAGCCCACTTTAAGGAAATATCACTTTAATGATCTACTTTGAGGTGGTTATCCATACAGAATATTTCAATTTAATTGCTCTTTTATGTACTGCCTTGTATGTATTTGCATTAATTACAAATATCTGTGTTGTAGGAAGAGATGAGGTAAATGGACCTTATATATACTATTACATTTCTACACTTTCTTTTACTTTTGGCTCTCAAAGTTTATGTCTCCTCAAATTTGGGGAAAATATTACCTCTTAAATAGAAGACTCTCTGTGCTAAAGGGAAGACTCTACCTATGATGCCATCTGTTCCTAAATCAGTGGTAACTGGCAGGGGTACAAGCTGGTGGTCTATGGATGCATTTTCTAGTAGGTATATTCCTTTTCTTATTGGTCACATAAATAAGCTTTATTTTCCAGAATAAATCAACTTTCACCTACATTGAGACTCTGTTGACCTGTGTACTCCAGTTCCTTGATGATCTCAACACAGACACAAGTCCCTTACTCCACACCAGCCACTCAAATTGATTCTCAAATTCCAAAGCATCTACAAATTTTAGTTGCCTCCAAAGTGTGATCAGTGTTACAGTCACCAGACTTGACCCTTATATATTCTTAAACTAACTCCAACTTGTTCCCTGAAATAATATTAAGCTAAGAGAATCCGCCTGCAATGCTGGAGACCTGGGTTCGATCCCTGGGTTGGGAAGATCCCTGGAGAAGGGAAAGGCTACCCACTCCAGTATTCTGGCCTGGAGAATTCCATGGACTATACAATCTCAAAGAATCAGACATGACTGAGCGACTTGCCCTTTCACTTTCACTTTCAAGAGTATCTAAAAGAGATGTTAAATATATACCCCAACTCTCAACCATTTTTTGTTTCATAGATCACTCTTCCTTCTCTATTAACAGTTATATTCAATCATAAAAGCATTGTATTTTACTTTTTGTCCTTTATAATAATATCTTCTCTGGAATAATTTCCTATACAAATGTGTAATCTTCTACCCACTATCAGTTAAAAAGATTTCTGCAATTTCTATTGTAATGATAGATCCTATATGTCTTTTTACTAGATTTTCCACCTTATTTCTTTATACATATTGGATAAATGGTCCAAGGTTCAAGTCAAAAATAAGTATAAGCAAAGCAAATGTAACGGAAATTTAAGAAAAGTTGATGGAAGAGACAATATGACCCCACATGAAAGCCAAAGCCATTTATTGGAATTGAGTGGAGCAAGATATTTTTGTTCTGGATTATAATTGCAAAGTTTTTGAGGATCTTTACAGTTTTAGATGGAAGCTTCATCAAACCAAAACTAGATACATAGACATACATTTCAACTTGTTAATTTTGACTATATAATGCAATTAGATGTTGCACAGAAGGTGTGTGTCACATATTTCTTATTGACTTGCAGATGTTGTGTTGCAAGCATTGATGATTGTGTGTGTGTGCGTGTGTGACTCTGTCTGCTAGTAATTACACTTAACTCTAAAACTTTATAGATATAGTTGCTCAAAATGACAAGAATAATACATGTTTTCTTGTAGAAGACTTGCAAATATATAACCCAAGCAAACAGAAATATAATTCCAATACCTTGGGGGTAAATATTGTCAAAATATTGGTGTATACATGGGCAAGGAATGATTTTTTCAAACTGGTTTTCAATATTTTATTGCTCTTAATAGTAGTCTTGGATATATTCTCCCATCATTAACTTTTCTTCTAAAACATGTTTTATGACATACTTTGTATATTGAATATGATGGATCATGTGTTTCTCTTTATTTTCCCCGTCTGTCAAGATGTTCTGGTACCACTTGGTACAGTTGAAGACTCCAAGTAGGATAGCTTATGTAAAACTCCATGTCTAATTTCTCTTTATATAATTCTCATACTACTGACACAAGATATTAAATATTGTTCAAACATTTTTCATGACTATGATACTCGTATTCTTTCTTTGGGGGATTTTTTGCAGAAACATGCTTGTGGCCACTGATGGTTGTTGTTCAGTTGCTAAATCATGTCTAACTCTTTGCGACCCCGTGGACTGTAGAATGCCAGTGTCCTCTGTCTTTCACTATCTCCCAGAGTTTGCTCGAATTCATATCCATTGAGTCGGTGGTACTATCTAACCATCTCATCTTGTGCCGCCCCTTCCTCCTTTAGCCTTCAGTCTTTCCAAGCATCAGAGTCTTTTCTAGAAAGTCGGCTCTTTGCATCAGGCAATTTGCTATGTAAGTGAATATTGAAACATCTCTGGTCAATAATGTTTGAGTAACAAAAGATATTAATACATCACTGGTCAATAATTTGTTAAGATATAATTGACACAGTACATTATATTAGCTTCAGGTGTACAACATGATTGATATTTGTAGATTTTGTAAAATGATCAGCAAAATAAGTCTTGTAAACATCCATCACCCCACAGCTACAGTCTTTTTTCTTGTGATAAGAACTTTAAAAATCTACTCTCCATACAACGTTCACATATACATTATACTTAACTGTTGTCACCATGCTTTGCAGTACATTCCTGGGAATTATTTATTTTTTACTTGGAAGTTTATCCTTTTAACCATCTTCACCCATTCTGCCCATTCCTCATCCCCTGCTTCTTGTCAATCATTAATATGTTTTCTGTATCTTTGAGTTTGTGTTTATATTCCATAGATAAGTGAGATCATACAGTGTTGGTCTTTCTCTGAGTATTACACGTAAGCATCATGCCAAAGTGTATCCATGTTGCCTTGAAGGGCAAGATTGTTCTCCTTTCTAGTACAATGAAGAAATACTAAAATTTTTAGTAAAAAAAGGATTTAGTAAAAAAAAATCCTAAATTTTTTTTCCAAACAAAATATCCCTTTAGATACCTTTGCAAACTTCATATTAGTGTTACAAAAATTAAATGACTCTAAGATATGATGTACTATATCACACAGGGAACTCTGTTCAATATTCTGTAATAACCTAAATGGGAAAAGAATTTGAAAAAGAGTAGATACTTGTCTATGTATAACTGAATCACTTTGCTGTACGCATGAAACTAATATAACACTGTAAATCAACTATACCCTAATATAAAATAAAAATTAAAAGTAAAAAATATCAATATTAATTCTTTCAGTAGGACTTTCTTTTAGTGGGAGTTTGAAATTCATTTCCTTTAGTTAACTTTAAGTAATCATTTTGTCAAAATTACTTAAAAAAAAAAAAACACACTGTAATTAACTGAACTGAACTGAATGGTTTTTTAACTCTCCCCATCTTTTTTTGTTCCTGGTAAGAATTCCATGATAGCAAAATATTATGAATGACCAGTGTGGTAGTCAAGGATGGGCACTGCTCAAGATCTCCCTTCAAAGACACCCTGCAGTGAGGAATTACCTAACAGTGTCTAGCTGCCTCAGCGTTCTTCCCGAGGTCATGCTCTAGCTGAACTTTTGTCATTCACTAACAGAACACTGTAGGGAAACTAGACTTCAGCCTTGCTTGCCCGATGCAGCCCCCTATTCGTAATTGATTTTTGCTCTGGGGCTACCCTTTGACCTAGCTAAGACTTTGGAAGAGCTGCACAGACATCTGGGGCTCTTTTAACTCAAGCCTCTTTCTCCCCCCTCTTCTTTCACAGGTGCCTTACCTCCATTACAGGGTGGAAGTCTTCCCTGCCTTCCTACTTCCTTTACCCTTTATCTTTTGCAGTCATGTCCCCCAATAAATAACTTGCACTTCTTATCCTATCTTCATATTTTCTTCCAGAGGGTTCAAACTGATACAGTTTTATGTACCTACTTGTGTGTTCAGTCACTCAGTGAGGTCTAACTCTTGGTGATTCTGTGGACTGTAGCTTGCCAGGCTTCTCTGTCCATGGAATTCTCCAGGCAAGAATACTGGAGTGGGTTGCCATTCCCTTCTCCAGGGGATCTTCCCGACCTAGGGATAAAACCTGCGTCTCTTGCATCTCCTGCATTGGCAGGTAGGTTCTCTACCACTAGCGCCACCTGCGAAGCCCACTAGCGCCACCTAGGAAGCCCTATGTACCTACTTAGTTGTTCCGTCACAGTAGTCTGATTGCTTGGATGTTATTGTCAATACTATTTTATTGTTTTGAATTCAGTTATTGTTTTGAATCAAAAGCAACTCTCTGAGTACATGAAGAAAATATTAAAAATAAGTTAGCATGATCCAAAGAATGACAAAGATTAACATTATCAGTAAAGTCCACTCCCACAGTCAGTAAAAAATTTCCTTCAATGCTAAAAAAAAATAAAGTTGCAAACAGATGTTCCTTGTATCGTGACTTGACAATGACCCATATCAGGCTACAGGACAATGATGAACAGGAAACATGATCCAGACCTGAGGGCTCAGCATCAAGAATTCTCTGGTCACCACCCCAGTTGCCAAACTCTGAGAAGAGACATTAGGAAACCCCATTTACTGTATTCTCAAAATTCTAATTCCAAAGGGTTTGTGATCAAGAACTCCCACTTCCTGTTGACAATTTGAGGAGGTTGCAAGGGTTTGGCAGCATAAAATGAGTTCTGCGTGTAGCCAAATTACTACCATTATCATTCTTTGGGAGGGTAGAAGTATGTTTCAGATGCTTCCCCATTAAGATAGATTTTAAACTACACAGAGTCCTTCAGTAATAGTTTTATTTATGAAAAAAGAAAAGTCTTTTAGTCATTCCATTTATAAAATAGAGAGTTTCTATATAAATAAACCAAGACAAAGAGTAAGAAGCAGCAGAAACATATGGACTCTTCACAGTAACTCTTAGTTTGAAGCAAAGGATAAACCAGAGATACTAATCAGAGATGCTTCAAAAAAATCTGTTTCCAAACCAGTGGTAGAGCAGCCACAAACCATTTGGAAAACAAAGGGTAAGCTGGTTTCCACCTGGGATTTTCCTTTTCATTTTAACTAAACCTAAGCGCACTAAGCGCGGCGGCGGCTGCAACCGGCGCACTAAGCGCGGCGGAGAGGAGCTATCCCACGTCCAAGGTCAGGGGCAGAAGCCAGGAGGACCCCATGCCTGAAGGGTGGCCGCCAAGAGGAGTTACCCCACGTCCGAGGCCAGGGGCGGCGGCCGGGAGGACCAACCCCATGCCCGAGGCCAGGGGCGGCGGCTGGGAGGACCAACCCATGTCCAAGGAGCAGTGGCTACGCGGGCCCAGGAGGGCCTAGAGGAGCTATCCCATGTTGAAGGTCAGGAAGGGTGACGGTGAGGAGATACCCCTCGTCCAAGGTAAGGAGCAGTGACTGCGCTTTGCTGGAGCAGCCATGAGGAGATATCCCACACCCAAGGTAAGAGAAACCCAAGTAAGATGGTAGGTCTTGCAAGAGGGCATCAGAGGGCAGACACACTGAAACCATACTCACAGAAAACTAGTCAATCTAATCACACTGGGACCACAGCCTTGTCTAACTCAATGAAACTAAGCCATGACTGTGGGGCAACCCAAGACAGGCGGGTCTTGGTGGAGAGATCTGACAGAATGTGGTCCACTGGAGAAGGGAATGGCAAACCACTTCAGTATTCTTGCCTTGAGAACCCCATGAACAGTATGAAAAGGCAAAATGATAGGATACTGAAAGAGGAACTCCCCAGGTCAGTAGGTACCCAATATGCTACTGGAGATCAGTGGAGAAATAACTCCAGAAAGAATGAAGGGATGGAGCCAAAGCAAAAACAATACCCAGCTGTGGATGTGACTGGTGATAGAAGCAAGGTCCAATGTTGTAAAGAGCAATATTGCATAGGAACCTGCAATGTCAGGTCCATGAATCAAGGCAAATTGGAAGTGGTCAAACAAGAGATGGCAACAGTGAATGTCGGCATTCTAGGAATCAATGAACTGAAATGGACTGGAATGGGTGAATTTAACTCAGATGACCATTATATCTACTACTGCGGGCAGGAATCCCTCAGAAGAAATGGAGTGGCCATCATGGTCAACAAAAGAGTTTGAAATACAGTACTTGGATGCAGTCTCAAAAACGACAGAATGATCTCTGTTCGTTTCCAAGGCAAACCATTCAATATCACAGTAATCCAAGTCTATGCCCCAACCAGTAACGCTGAAGAAGCTGAAATTGAACGGTTCTATGAAGACCTACAAGACCTTTTAGAACTAACACCCAAAAAAAGATGTCCTGTTCATTATAGGGGACTGGAATGCAAAAGTAGGAAGTCAAGAAACACCTGGAGTAATAGGCAAATTTGGCCTTGGAATACGGAATGAAGCAGGGCAAAGACTAATAGAGTTTTGCCAAGAAAATGCACTGCTCATAGCAAACACCCTCTTCCAACAACACAAGAGAAGATTCTACACATGGACATCACCAGATGGTCAACACCGAAATCAGATTGATTATATTCTTTGCAGCCAAAGATAGAGAAGCTCTATACAGTCAGCAAAACAAGACCAGGAGCTGACTGTGGCTCAGATCATGAACTCCTTATTGCCAAATTCAGACTGAAATTGAAGAAAGTAGGGAAAACCACTAGACCATTCAGGTATGACCTAAATCAAATCCCTTATGATTATACAGTGGAAGTGAGAAATAGATTTAAGGGCCTAGATCTGATAGAGTGCCTGATGAACTATGGAATGAGGTTTGTGACATTGTACAGGAAATAGGGATCAAGACCATCCCCATGGAAAAGAAATGCAAAAAAGCAAAATGGCTGTCTGGGGAGGCCTTACAAATAGCCGTGAAAGAAGAGAAGCGAAAAGCAAAGGAGAAAAGGAAAGATATAAGCATCTGAATGCAGAGTTCCAAAGAATAGCAAGAAGAGATAAGAAAGCTTTCCTCAGTGATCAATGCAAAGAAGTAGAGGAAAACAACAGAATGGGAAAGACTAGAGATCTCTTCCAGAAAATTAGAGATACCAAGGGAACATTTCATGCAAAGATGGGCTCGATAAAGGACAGAAATGGTATGGACCTAACAGAAGCAGAAGATATTAAGAAGAGGTGGCAGGAATACACC
>NW_011495082.1:3569140-3569563 GCF_000754665.1 Bison bison bison
GTCAAGTGGGCCTTAGAAAGCATCACTACGAACAAAGCTAGTGGAGGTGATGGAATTCCAGTTGAGCTATTTCAAATCCTGAAAGATGATGCAGTGAAAGGGCTGCACTCAATATGCCAGCAAATTTGGAAAACTCAGCATGGCCACAGCACTGGAAAAGGTCAGTTTTCATTCCAATCCCAAAGAAACGCAATGCCAAAGAATGCTCAAACTACTGCACAATTGCACTCATCTCACACACTAGTAAAGTAATGCTCAAAATTCTCCAAGCCAGGCTTCAGCAATATGTGAACCATGAACTTCCTGATGTTCAATCTCATTTTAGAAAAGGCAGAGGAACCAGAGATCAAATTGCCAACATCTGCTGGATCATCGAAAAAGCAAGAGAGTTCCAGAAAAACATCTATTTCTGTTTTATTGATT
>NW_011495082.1:3569666-3577096 GCF_000754665.1 Bison bison bison
TCAAATAGGAAAAGGAGTACGTCAAGGCTGTATATTGTCACCCTGCTTATTTAACTTCTATGCAGAGTACATCATGAGAAACGCTGGACTGGAAGAAACACAAGCTGGTATCAAGATTGCCGGGAGAAATATCAATAACCTCAGATATGCAGATAACACCACCCTTATGGCTGAAAATGAAGAGGAACTAAAAAGCCTCTTGATGAAAGTGAAAGTGGAGAGTGAAAAAGTTGGCTTAAAGCTCAACATTCAGCAAACAAAGATCATGGCATCCGGTCCCATCACTTCATGGGAAATAGATGGGGAAACAGTGGGAACAGTGTCAGACTTTATTTTTTTGGGCTCCAAAATCACTGCAGATGGTGACTGCAGCCATGAAATTAAAAGACGCTTACTCCTTGGAAGGAAAGTTATGACCAAACTAGATAGCATATTCAAAAGCAGAGACATTACTTTGCCAACAAAGGTCCATCTGGTCAAGGCTATGGTTTTTCCAGTGGTCATGTATGGATGTGAGAGTTGGACTGTGAAGAAGTCCAACTGAGCGCCAAAGAATTGATGCTTTTGAACTGTGGTGTTGGAGAAGACTCTTGAGAGTCCCTTGGACTGCAAGGAGATCCAACCAGTCCATTCTGAAGGAGATCAGCCCTGGGATTTCTTTGGAGGGAATGATGCTGAAGCTGAAACTCCAGTACTTTGGCCACCTCATGCGAAGAGCTGACTCATTGGAAAAGTCCCTGATGTTGGGAGGGATTGAGGGCAGGAGGAGAAGGGGATGAAAGAGGATGAGATGGCTGGATGGCATCACTGACTCGATGGACGTAAGTTTGAGTGAACTCCGGGAGTTGGTGATGGACAGGGAGGTCTGGCATGCTGCGATTCATGGGGTCACAAAGAGTCGGACACAACTGAATGACTGAACTGAACTGAAACCCAGACAAGTAGGCTGTAGTAGTTAGCTACCACATCTAAGGCAGTGTTGCTTAGATATTGATCCCTGTTTCTCAAAGAAACTAAAGAGCAGTTCATAACTGAAGCAACCTTGATTCTTCTGTTATCAAGCTATGGCCTTGTCCCTTCATTGTCCATATGTCCCTCCCAACTGTACTGCATCCTATAAGAATTTCCCCACAGACTGGTTTAGGAACGTCTGGGACACAGACTTTCCAACTATGTCT
The DNA here is from genome assembly GCF_000754665.1 of Bison bison bison. NCBI lineage: Eukaryota > Metazoa > Chordata > Mammalia > Artiodactyla > Bovidae > Bison > Bison bison. Next base: position 3,570,845 of record NW_011495082.1, read on the forward strand.
CCATGGACCATGTACACTCTCTGTAGCACCAACATGTTCCAAATATTTGTTATAATCTGTCTCAAGAAACAGTGATATCCTTAGGGACAGGAATCTGTATTCTACTCATTGTTGGCTCTGCAGTGCCTTACCTACTGGTTAGCAGTTGGTAGATGTTTGTTGTGATTAGAGTCACCAGATACTCACTTTTGAACCAGATAGTCCAGATAATGAACTCTCTTTTTAGAAAACTTATTTCCAGCAAATACATATAGTCTGAGTTAATTGTATTACAGTTACATTGTGAGATTCTCTTTCCAATGACTGCTCTGATTTTTGACCTTCTGTATTAACTCACTTCTGTATTAACTCAGTATGTCAGCAAATTTGGAAAACTCAGCAGTGGCCAAAGGATTGGAAAAAGTTTTCATTCCTATCCCAAAGAAGGCCAGTGCCAAAGAATATTCAAACTACTGTATAATTGCACTCATTGCACATGCCATCAAGGTAATGCTCAAAATCCTTCAAGCTAGATTTTTAGCAGTTTGTGAACCAAGAGCTTCCAGATGTACAAGCTGGGTTTCAAAGAGATAGAGGAACCAGAGATCAAATTGCCAACATTTTTTGGTACATGGAGAAAGCAAGAGAGTTCAAAAAAAAAAAAAAAAACACATCTACTTTTGCTTCATTGACTGTGCTAAAGCCTTTGACTGTATGGATCACAACAAACTGTGGAAAATTCTTAAACAGATGGGAATACCAGACCACCTTACCTGCCTCCTGAGAAACCTGTATGTGAATCAAGAAGCAACAGTTAGACACAGACATGGAAAAATGGACTGGTTCCAAATTGGGAAAGGAGTGAGTCAAGGCTATATATTGTCACCTGCTTATTTAACATCTATGCAGAATACATCATGTGAAATGCTGGGTTGGATGACTCACAAGCTGGAATCAAGATGCCCGGGAGCAATATCAACAACCTCAGATATGCAGATGATACCATTCTAAAGGCAGAAAGCAAAGAGGAACTAAAGAGGGTGAAAGAGGAGAGTCAGAAAAGCTGGCTTGAAATTCAAAATTCAAAAAACTAAGATCATGGCATGTGGTTCCATCACTTCATGACAAAAAGATGGGGGGAAAGTGGAAGCAGTGACATTTTGTCTGTTTGAGCTCCAGAATCACTGTGGATGTGACTGCAACCATGAAATTTAAGGATACTTGCTCCTTGGAAGGAAAGCTATAACAAACATAGACAGTGTATTAAAAAGAAGAGACATTGCTTTGCCAGCAAAGGTCTGTATAATTAAAGCTATGGTTTTTCCAGTAGTCCTATATGGATGTGAGAGTTTGTCCATAAAGAGGGCTGAGTGCCAAAGAATTGATGCCTTCAAACTGTGGTGTTGGAGAAGACTCTTGAGAGTCCTTTGGATAGCAAGGAGATCAAACCAGTCAATTTAAAGGAAATCAACCCTGAATATTCACTGAAAGGGTTGATGCTAAAGTTGAAGCTCTAAGACTCTGGCCACCTGATGCAAAGAGGTGACTCATTAGAAAAGATCCAGATGCTGGGAAAGATTGAGAACAGGAAGAGAAGGGGGTGGCAGAGGATGAGATGGTTAGATAGCATCACTGACTCAATGGACATGAGTTTGAACAAACTCCAGGAGATAGCAGAGGACAGAGGAGCCTGGCAGGCTACAGTCCACAGGGTCACAAAGAGTCAGACATGATTTAGAAACTGAAAAACAACAAAATTAACTCACTGATTGACTGTTAGAGTGGGAGGCATGCTGCTATCAGTGAAGGTGCCCCTGTGGGTACCTTGCTGTAAGTTAAATTGCAGAATTCTAAATGTGTGTGAGCTCATGACCACATGAGTGGCACATACACCAAATAAATGCAGATTAATATGTCTAAAATAAGCTTTGAGAAAGATGATTTACTGTTCACCTTTTCTATAATCTCAAAATAGACTTTTATTTGTCCTGAAATTTATTCAGAAAAAATATAACCATATTTCAAATTAAAAGTTACATGGCCTTATAGAAGAATCAGTTTTATGTAGTCAGTATCAATGAGGTCCCCAGTATAGTTCCAGGAGCCCACACATATCTATAAAGTAACTTCCTTTCAGAGTTTTCCCTATGGCACTTTAAATGTTTCAAGTTGAGAAACTGTGAGAATGTTTCTTCTTTTAATGATTACATTAAAATCTTGTAGCTGTCCTTATGGAACAGAAAAACTTTCCTTTAAATATAGTTTTCAAGAAGTCAATGCCTAAGTAAAACATTCATTTTCTTGATAGAATAACATCTTTTGCTAAGTTACAAATCTATTGAAGTAACATGCCATTTAAAATATTCAAATTTATTGAATTAAAAAATCCAACAAAATTTTTTATTGTACTGCCAACTATAGTATGTAACTCTGTCCATGGAATTCTCTAGGCAAGAATAGCAGAGTGAATTGCCAGTCACTTCTCCAGGGGATCTTCCCAACCCAGAGATAGAATCTGGGTCTGCCACATTGCAGGCAGATTCTTTACTGTCTGAGCCACCAGGGAAACCCTATCAAATTAATAATAACCACAGTTATCATATTCCCTATATTTTCTGAGTATTTCTAATTTATAATATATATATGTTTATAAATTTATATTTTATAATCCTCATGATCCCCCTATGAGGTAAATATACCTATTTTAGGGTTGGAAAATGAGCTTCAGACTTTTAAGTGATTTGAACATCCAAGAATTAGTAAACAGCTAAATTGAGATTTAAATTTGAAATTTTGCAAATCCAGATCCCTCAACCTTACCTATTAACTCGTGGGGTCAAGTGGAATATGTGGAGTGTGAATTTGGCTCAATAAGAACTGGATATAGAGCATGTGTGTATTTAAAAGTACCCTTCTCTGTTCAAAGATAAATTTTTGAAAATAAAACCAACTTAATAGATTCTACATTTACTGTTACATTTAGAGTGAAATGCAGATTGTAATTGATGAACTAAAACTGTGCTGATTTCTTATGTGTTCAGTAAATTTTTATCAACTGAGGTTTATAGTGTTGTTGAAACCATGTGGCAGCCATAGTTGATCTGAACTGTAATATGAAAACCTTTCATGACAAAATAAAAAGCAAGAGAATCCAAAACACATGCTGGAGTGGAAATAAGCTCATTTAGGAGAATGGTCAGAAAACAAAGAATTGACCTCCAAGTAAAGAACATATGAAAACAAGCAAAAAAACCCCCCTGATCAATAATGAAAATAATAGATGAAAACAATTAAAATATATTACTCTTATGATATTTAGTAAAAATGAATTAAACATTAAAATTATGCATCCTATATGATAAGAGTTTTAAAAACATTGTTACAATGGTTTATAGATTTTAAATTTTAAAATTGTTAGTTACTCAATGTGGGATTTGATTTCAGCTGCAATCCAATCTGGAACAGTGCAGGATATTCTAGATGGAAGAAAACTCTCCTTAGCAATATATTTGATAAAAAATTGTGTATTGAAAGTAACATTGGAATAGTTGCAAAACCAGACATTGAACTTATTTTGTAACTAGAGGATGGGCTCTGAGACCAGGCAAATCCATCATTGCTGGCCTGGGAAAAAAGCTATGTGCAGTACACAAAGAGACTGAGTGTCAGCCACGTTCCTTCTGTCTCTTTATCACTTCCGATTTCATAATAAGAAACAAAAACAGCTTGCCGGTTATTGCTGGAGAGGGGCATCTAGACTCAATGTGTTTCCTTCACTCTGAACATTCATGTTGTGAGTTTGATACCCAGAGAGACTTGATGGTATTTTCTTTAAAACGGAAAAGACCTGTCAAATTATATGCAATAAAAGCTTAAAGAAATACATAGGCCTTATTAAGTCACACGTTTCTTAGATGTTAAAAACTTCTGCTCTTTTTTCATTGTTTGTTTTAGAGACTTCATCCCCAATGGGAAGAAATTGAGCTGAAACGCGTTTACATAGCGTGAGACTCTATTTAAGGAGAGAGGAGAGGCAAACATGAAACTGAAATTTTCATAACAAAGAAAAAGATAAAAGAAAATAGTTACCCTTTGTTTAGTCTCTGTTAGAGAACAAATACTCATAATTAAACTGTAACTGGAATCAAAATGTAGTTTGGGATAAACAACCTAAATGGCCTCCAAGATAAATTACAGTACTCATTTCTCTATTGTTGGTTTGCTCTCTCCAGCTTCACCAGGAAGCAGGACTGTGGGGACTCTGTACTTGTGTGTCACCATCAAGCAGGTTCTCTCCTGCCAGCAAGCTTAGCAACTTGTTTGAGTCTGGCCACTTGCTTACCATCTGGAACTGCTTCATATTCTCTTCATAGAGAGGGGGCAAAGGCCGGGGATGGAGGGAGGGAAGGAAAGAAGGGAGGAAGAACGAAGGAATGAGAAAGAAGAAAAAGAAAAGGAGGAGTAATGTCGCCGGGTTGCCTTTTTATTTCTAGAGCTTTCTGTGTGCTTATTCGACCCTGGCACCCATGCATGCCACCTGGAGGCACCCTGCCAGCCACAATCTGTCTGACCTGGGGTTTGACTACAGAACTGCTCCCTAGAAATATGTACGTTCCAGACCCCATGTCATTAACTCTAGATTGCCAAGCAAAAAATGTGGTTTTATTTTGAGCATTTTCAATCGTTTGCAGGTTTTAACCTATTTTCCTCAATTTGTTATAATTTTTATGAAGCTCCGTTGGATTTATGAGGAAAATTGACAAGTGGATTTTTTTCTAAAGAAGAAATGGCTCACCTGGTATGTGCTTAGGCTCTTACTTGGTCACAGGTAGTGGATGGAATGGTGAATGAAGTGGAAGGGGATGAGGGGTACAGTGTGTTGTTATTCTTAGACTAAGCTCCATTCTAATCAGGACACATCTTGCACCAAAATGTCTGTCCACAGTAGTCACTTCTTATAACAGAGCCAAAGAGGAAAGTGGTAGAAAGGGCTGTGCGGTTAAAACCTCATCTGTTTAAAATTTGTGAGAACACATATCTGTTCATGAGTTTATGAAATTCAGAAGTTTTCATAGTCATTTAACATTTTGATTTGTAACTAGCATTGGATAATACAGAAAAAAAAATCTTCTAGAGGATACTGTGCTTACAGCCTGAAGAAATCTCCAGGTATTAGATTTGAAAATAATTGACCTTAACTCTTCTGGGGAACTTTATGATTGTTTCACAGAAAAGGAGAAAACATCGTCCTTCCTTTGCTCCCTTGGGGAGTTAGAGGTGGGGGTGGTCAGTAAGTAAGGCACACGTGCCAAACAAGACACGAGAACTTACTTTCATTTGTATGCATGGTAGTAGCCTTCTCTTGAGAGAATAATCACCAGCTGCGTTTTGCAGCATGTGAGAATGTGTGGGTGGAATAACCACTTCCCCACTGATCTTCTGCCTAGTCTTGGTATCACTCTACCCCACCTGGCTCCCCAGAAACACAGATGCTACCCGCGAGGCACACCACTTGTTAAGGGATGGTCAACCCCAGCTGGGCCATAGTCTAGTACTCAGTCCATCCTCAGAATGTGAGAGGGGATTACAAAGTAAGAGAGAAAAAAAAACCTTATGCCTGTGAAACAGTCTCTCTAATCTTCAGAGAGGTTAAAGAACTTTCCCAGATACAACTGGTTTGAACCTATGATCTCTGACTCCAAGGTCTATCATAATTTTACTGTATTTGGTTCCATGTCTTCCTAAAGAAAACAATTACTATTCTTTTGAAGAAATCTCTTAAACTGTTTTCCACCAGAGCCCTGCTCAAAGGTTATTAACTTGTTACAAAGAAAGTATTTTATGATGAACTTTTTGGAGATCTATGTGTTAAAAATCACCTTCTCCCCACATAGGACTTCTTGGAGTCTTAATATTTTGATATGCACTGTGTATCTTTTAGAGAGAGATCAGAATTTCTGTCCTTCTAAAATTTATGTCCTCACATGGTACATCTGTTACTATTTCCTTGAATCGGTGTTGCACAGAGCAATAGGGGCAAAATACTTGGAAATATCTAGGAAGTCCATTTAAGAGAAAAGCTCATATACTTGGATAATAATTATAAATAATGTTAGAATAATCCATTCATGGGATGAAAAATAAAGAATTAAGAAGCCAAGCCCTGCCTTGTTCAGAGGCTTCTGGGCAATGGTTGGTGGGACCAGGTCATGAGGCAGCTGACTGTAGAATCCAGGGCTAGTGCTGGCTTACTGGTGGGCAGAGTCAGGGTCT
>NW_011495082.1:3577196-3589369 GCF_000754665.1 Bison bison bison
TAGGCAGAGGCAGGGTCTAGAAGACTCCAGGGGCTACTGCCTACCCAGTGGGTGAGGCCAGATCCAGGATTTAGCGTCAGGATGGGCAGAGCTGCATCCTGGAGTCTGATTATAGAACCCATGGTCCCCGAGCTGATGTTGGATCATTGGTGGTACTTGGGTTGGGGCAGGGAGCTCCTGAGTTGTGTATAACAGTTGAGTATAGGATTGGGCATTCTTGGAGCTTGTATTAGCCTGCTGATCAGCAGGGCTGGGGCCCTACTCGTTCAGGGCAGGGTCTGATCTGTGGGTGGGCAAGCTGAGTCTACAGGCTGCAGGGTTGTGGTTTTCTTGCCTCGGTTGGCTGATCCCTGGAGGGCAGAGCTAGGACCCAGGGCATTCTGGAACTGCTGCCTGCTCACTCATGGATGGAGTGGGCAGGGCAGTGTTTAGAGGTAGCTGTGGAGTCTGGGGGTCTTAAGGCAGTCTGCTAATGGGTAGGGCTGCTCAGTTAGTTTCTTGGCCTAAGGTGTCTCGGCATTGGTGCCTAAAGGCTGCTGGACCAAGTCAGGGCTAGGTCCTGGGCTAATAAGCTAGAAGGAGGATCCTACGGCGGTGCCCACCAGCTTTAATGTCCATGCGGTAGAAGGAGCTTTTAAAAATGGCTGCCTCAGTTGCCTCCTGCCTCTCTGCGAGGCTCTCAGGACCTGCAGTTAGGTCTGACCTGGGCTGCTATCAAATTACTCCTTCCCTGGGTCCTGGAGTGTGTGAGATTGTGTGTGCCTCCTTTAGGAGTAGAGTCTCTGTTTCCCATAGGCTTCTGGGACTCCTGAAAGGAAGTCCTGCTGGCCTTCAAAGCCAAATGATCTGGGGGCTTATTTTTCTGGTGCTAGGGAGCCCATCATGGGGCTCAGAGCTCTCAGTCCTTTGGGAGAACCTCTGCAATGTAATTATTCTCCAGTTTGTGGGTTGCCCACCGTGGGTATGGGACTAGACTACATCACAAGTCTGCCACTTCTTCCCAATTCATTGGAGTTACTTATTTATGTCTGTAATTGTGGAAGACCTTTTCTGATAGAGTCTGTTCTTTTTATCATTTGTTGTTCTACCAAAAGTTGTGTGATTTTGGTGTGCCTGTGAGAGGAGGTGAGTTTGGGGTCTTTCTACTCTGTGTCTTGTGCTCTTCTGCCTGTGCACCATTCTCAAGAAAGTGTCAGAAGACACTCCACAAAATTGAAATAATAAGCTGAGAAAGAGGAAATAAGAAATGCTAAGTGAAATGTCAGAGAACGATAAATACTGTATGATTGCACTTATATGTGGAATCTAAAAAATAAAATAAACCAGTGACTATAGCAAAAAAGAAGCACTCACAGGTGTATAGAATAACCTAGTGGTTGACAGTAAGGGGAGGAGAGTGGGGAGGGATAAGAGAGGAGTAGGGATTAAGAGGTACAAACTAACATGTATAAAATAAACTACAAGGATATAGTCTACAGTGCAGCAAATATAGCCGAAAGTTATGACCAACCTAGATAGCATATTGAAAAGCAGAGACATTACTTTGCCAACAAAGGTCCATCTAGTCAAGGCTATGGTTTTTCCTGTGGTCATGTATGGATGTGAGAGTTGGACTGTGAAGAAGGTAGAGCGCCGAAGAATTGATGGTTTTGAACTGTGGTGTTGGAGAAGACTCTTGAGAGTCCCTTGGACTGCAAGGAGATCCAACCAGTCCATTCTGAAGGAGATCAGCCCTGGGATTTCTTTGGAGGGAATGATGCTGAAGCTGAAACTCCAGTACTTTGGCCACCTCATGTGAAGAGCTGACTCATTGGAAAAGTCCCTGATGCTGGGAGGGATTGAGGGCAGGAGGAGAAGGGGACGTCAGAGGATGAGATGGCTGGATGGCATCACTGTCTCGATGGACATGAGTCTGAGTGAACTCCAGGAGTTTGTGATGGACAGGGAGGCCTGGCGTGCTGCGATTCATGGGGTCGCAAAGAGTCGGACATGACTGAGTGACTGATCTGATCTGATTAATGGAATATAACCTTCAAAAATAGTGAATCACTATGTTGTACACCTATAACCTGGATAATATTGTACATCAACTATTCAATAAAAATATATTAAATATTTAACAATCAGACATACAAATTTTTAAAAATATAATTTATCTATGCAATATAAGCTTATTAATTGATTTTGAGCTAATCTATTTGCTATTTGGATGTAACATCTTTAGATTATTTTCTTCACAGATTTTTAATTGGCAAAATGTTCTCATGGCAACAAAACCCATTACAATTTCAAACAAAGAGTGCATGTTTAAGGACTGAAGAATGCTTTGTGTGACTACTACTCACTGAAAACTGTTAACATATTATTAAAATAGAATTTTCAGTGCCTCTGATGGGCCATGCAGAAAAGAATTTAGTGTGGCCTTGAGGGCCCCACTGCCTAAAAGGACCAATGGGATTTTAAACAAAAAATGTAACAAGCTTTTTTTCTTTTTGAGAAAGTATCCTTGTTTACACTCAAACTAGCCCCTATCAGCAGCCTGTGTCATGTAGCAAATTAAGTGACAACACTATTAGTCTAGTCTGCTGCTGCTGCTGCTGCTAAGTCGCTTCAGTCATGTCTGACTCTGTGTGACCCCATAGACGGCAGCCCACCAGGCTCCCCCGTCCCTGGGATTCTCCAGGCAGGAACACTGGAGTGGGTTGCCATTTCCTTCTACTGAGGATTAAATAGAATTCAAAATTTGTCATACATTTTTTGAATTTGAGGGCAGAAGTTTTCCCCATTTCCAGTGTTCTTGGTCACTGATGCTCTTTGGATAAATTTGGGTCATCCAGCTAGTGGTTTACAGCCCTTTTGGTACCTAGCCCCTAAAGGGTACATGCCTGTAGGATTTGGGTATGGATGAGATCTGGTGTGTTGCTTGGAAGGTAGCTCTGGATTTTGTAGCTGGCTCATATCCCTGGCAATCTTTACTTCTGAACACTGAGTTCCAATTCTGCTTTCGTACATCTTACCCTTCCCTCCTCTCCCTCCTGAATAGGATCTTTCGGACCACCTTATTTGGTATTACACCTCTGATTCTTCTACTGTCTATGGGTGCATAATTTGTACCAAGACTCAGCTTACAGACACAAATTAATACACAAGTCCTAGAAGAAAACTTTACCTCTATCTAACAGGACAAGAAAATGTCAAGAGATTTCTTAAGGAGCACAGAAGAAAGAATAAAGAGAATTCTACAAGGAGACATTGCGGGTGGAGATTGAAAAGAGGAAGGATCTTAGAGACTGAAGGAATCCCTTATGCAAAGACACAGTGAGAGAAGTGAAAAGAAAACATTTACATGACTAGAGCATAGGTTATTAGGTCAGAGGTGTGGTCATTCAACCATGCCAACAAGTGTACAGGTATTTCAGCTGGTTAAGAATCCGCCTGCGATGCAGGAGACCTGGGTTCAATTCCTGGTTGGGAAGATCCCCTAGAGAAGGGAGACGCTACTCACTCCAGTATTACTGGGCTTCACTGGTGGCTCATACAGTAAAGAATTCACCTGTTATGTGGGAGACCTGGGTTCAATCCTGGGGATGGGAAGATCCCCTGGAGGAGGGCATGGCAACCCACTCCAATATTTTTGCCTGGAGAATCCCCATGGACAGAGGAGCCTGGTGGGCTACAGTCCATGGGGTAACAAAGAGTCAGACATGACTGAGTGCTAAGCACAAACTTAAGGACATTAAATATCAAAAATGTTTTATATAAAATAACAAATCAGATATAGATCTTAATAATTTTCCTCTGGCAGTGACTTAGAAGGTACAAATTTGAGGTCAGTATGCTCCTATTTGAGAAATGATGTGAGCCTGACCTTGGTAGTTGAACAAAAACTTTAGTGTGAACAAAATGAGAACACTGGAAAACATATTTTCTTTTCTGCTTTGTTCACAACTGTATCTTGAGCACCTGAAAGACTGCTTGATACATAAATTGAATGAATGTAAACAGGAGAATACTCATTATTTAGTTCTATCCATACATAGATCCATCTATCAAGCACTGAATATTTGCATTTGCTTAATCATAATCATATCCTCAGTTCAGTTCAGTCGCTCAGTTGTGTCTGACTCTTTGTGACCCCATGAACCACAGCACGCCAGGCCTCCCTATCCACCACCAACTCCTGGAGCTTACTCAAACTCATGTCCATTGAGTTGGTAATATTATCCAACCACCTCAACCTCTGTCATCCCCTTCTCCTCCTGCCCTCAATCTTTCCCAGCATCAGGGTCTTTTCAAATGAGTCAGCTCTTCGCATCAGGTGGCCAAAGTATTGGAGTTTCAGCTTCAACATCAGTCCTTCCAATGAATATTCAGGACTGACGTGCTTTAGGATGGACTGGTTGGATCTCCTTGCAGTCCAAGGGACTCTCAAGAGTTTTCTCCAACACCACAGCTCAAAAGCTTCAATTCTTTGGCTCTCAGCTTTCTTTATAGTCCAACTCTCACATCCATACATGACATCCAATACATGCAATCCTATCCTATGTTCTGAAAGAATGTATGAAGTTGGAATAAGAGAGGGCCACAGGTTTCCCAGGTGTTGCTAGTGGTAAAGAACCCACCTGCCAATGTAGGCGATGTAAGAGATGTTGGTTTGATCCCTGGGCTAGGAAGATCCCCTGGAGGAGGGCATGGCAACCCAGACCAGTATTCTTGCCTGGAGAATCCCATGGACAGAGGAGCCTGGTGGGCTACACTCTGTGGGGTCACAAAGAGTCAGACACGACTGAAATGACTTAGCATGCATTCATATAGACTGAAATTTATAAACATGAATATTTAACAGTAAGGTAGAGAAGATAACTGAAAGAGGCTATAAAAAAAGTAGAGAGAGAAGATGAAACTAACAATTTGTCACAACTCACACTGAGAACTAAACATAAAATTCTATGGATGATAAGGTAATTGTCAGTATTTTGGTGTTCAGATGAGATTATGATACAAATTGGCCAATGTCCACTGGATTTTCCCTTCTTAAATTGAAGTGTAAGTTACAAATAATGAACAGTATAAACTATTATAGTTAAATGAGATTTACCAAATACAACTCTGTGACCCACTCACACATAAAAATAAGGAACATATCCATCTTCTCAAAGTTCCCTCATGTCCTTCTCAATTCATTTCCTCTCATAAAGTGGTAACTACTGCTCAGATTTTTTTCTCTGTTGATTTCTTTTGCTATTTCCTATTTCCTGCCCTACATATGAATGTGAGTCTGTTTGATACTGTGCCACAAGTCAATGATTTTCTCTATGTGCTTCAATTTACTTTTTATTGACTGATCTTAATGAAGTGTCCAGTCAAGCTGCATTTGGGATGTTTATTATATTATTTTTCAGTTTTAAAATTTCCATTTGTTTTTCTTTTCATAGTTTATATTTCTCTGCTGAGGAATAGATTTCCATCTTTTCACACATTACCTTTGTATTTAAATTCACAGATATATTTATAATAACTGTTTTAAAGTCACTGTGTGCTAATTCTAACATCTGTATCACATCTGGGTTTGTTTCTGTTCACTCTAGTTTTCCTGGTTTTAGTCTTATTTTAAAAGTCTTCTTTGTATATCTAATAAATTTTGATTGAATGTGGGACATTGTGAATATGCCATTGCTTGCGTGCTTGCATGTGTGCTTAGTCGTGTCCAACTCTGTGACCCCAGGCTCCTCTGTTCATGGGATTTTCCCTGCAGGAATACTGGAGTGGGTTGCCATTTCCTTCTCCAGGGATCCTTCCCGTCTTAGCGACTGAAACTGCATCTTTGCATTGGCAGGCTGATTCTTTACCACTGCGCCACCTGGGAATACTATATTACTTAAAGTTTAGATTTTGCTGTCGTTAAAACATGTTGAGATTTGTTCTAGCAGGCTGTTAATTTTCTGGTAGCTCAGCTTGAGACTCAGCTTTAGGCTTTGTTAGATGGTTCTAGAGTAGCTCTGACTTGAGGGCTAGACCTGTCCTACTCTTCAGGCATGGCTTTTGTGATTTTAACTGAACGACTGGGTTTTTCAGAGACATGGCTCCACTCTGGCTGGTTGGAACTCCAGGGTATTCCAGTACTGAGTACACTCTGCATTCTCCATTCATCTCATAGTCCCCTCAGTAACTATAGTTTTCCAGACCTCAAAGCGTTTTGCTCTGTATGTGCAGCTTATTATTTGGCCCAATATGGAAGGGATCTTTATGCAGATGCCTGGGGCTCCTTGTCAGTGCTGCCTGCCCCTGTGTTCTGATGTGCTCTTTTCCAAATTCTGGCTACCTCAGCAGCCTGGAATCTGCTCTCTCTCCCCTCTGCCAGTGCTCTCTGTTTGGACTCTAGCTCTCTGTGCTGCAGTTTGAAATGCCTCCAAGTAGAATGATGAGGTGAATTTGGGTGTTCACCCTTCCTCAAGGATAAAAACCTCTGTATTGTCTGTTGTACAAAGTCTGGGATCGGTTGATTTTTAATTTTTTTTCCCCTAAATTCACAATTGTTTATGGTGAGAGAATTATTCCAATACCCAGTAACGTATTATAGCCAGGAAGAGAAGGCCTGTTCATTGCATCTTGCAGTTGGAATGTTTTGGAGACCAGATGACTTTCAGGATTATAGAAATGTCAGTCCTTCACTTTATAAATGACAACACTTCGCCCTCCTCCAAGACTCTATAGTCTGAGGACCTTATGGAGAGTCACTGTCTTATGGAACATGGTACCTATTTTTTAGCACTGTTTTTACAAAGTTATATAGTTCTTTACACCCATATCACCACATATTTTCCTAAAGTCACAGTGTTTGCATAATCAGATACTTTATGGATTACCTTGAGCAAGGCTGGGAAAAAGCAAGTAAATATGTTGATGGATGGTTTTAGTCAGTGCTAAAACTGAAGTTTAAGTCCCTCTCCTGACCAAAAACCCACTGATTCCATTGTTTCCCACTTGCAATAAGTTAGAGGGTTTTTATGTGGACAATCTGTATTCACCAGTTGTATTGGAGTCACACACACATAGCTTAAGTTATGCATCACAGTGCATGCTGCCAAATGACTGCACAGCTGGGGAGTTCACTGGGGGTGGCAGCTGGGTGAGGATCCTCAAAAGATGGGTGGGTGTCGAAGGAGTTCCGTCTTGCTTTTGTACCCAGAAGGCTCACTATTAGCATCCCACAAACACAAAGAAGAGATTAGAGTTCATTGTTCATTTTCCCCTCGTGGGGAAGCCATGTATGTTTATGCCCTAAAGATTGCACATTTTAAAGAAAAAGCCACTTTCACTGTCAAATTAACCAAATTGACTATCTTCCCAGTTTGAATTCACTGGATAACTGCTAATCCCCACTTTACATTATGCTCTAAAGACTCAGCCAAAAGATTCTGAAGGCCTGCATTTCCAGGTTTTCTCATCTGTAATACAAACACCAGTTAAAGACATAATATCATTTTATGCTTCTCTCAAAGGGCATCTCGCAAAGCTGGCTAGCATTACTGCAACATTTTAATTACTGGTGCTTACCACAATTTGCAATAATTACAGTTCATTTAGTGAGCTGGCTCTTAATTGCAGACACTGCTAAAGTAACAATTGAATAAAAAATAAAATGCACTTTCGTATATATATATTATATATATAATAAGATTGAGAAAGATGCTAGCTTATAAAGAAATAAAGAAAACTGTATTCTTCTAGACCAATTTCTAAGGCAGAGACATTAAAATCAGTTTTCTAAACCTAGGGCCCCAAATTAATCATCAGGATAAGTTCTATCATTTATGGAATTTTCTTTCTTTAGTATAATTTCTAATTCTATGCTTCTTTGTATTAAAGAATGCTCAATGGGTGAATTCTAGTACTAATATAAGTATACATTCAACTAACTTCTATTCATTATCAGGTGACAAATCTCAAAGATAGAAATAACTCCTATATAAAAAGGTTTTTATAAAGAAAAAGAAGTTCTGGCAAACTCAGTAAAACTTGTTTTATTCATTCTTCACTTCATTGAATATCAAATAATCATGAAGTTTTGCCATATATACATATAGGTCATGTGGGGAATTGGAATGTTTGGTGGGTGAGGAAGCAAAGGAAATGCTAAAAGAAGTTAAACCAAAGTGAAAAGAATGATTAGAGAGAGGAATTGCTTTCTTGATAAGAAAGTGCATTAGGTTCTAAGTTTTCTAACAGTCATACTTTCTGGATGTCCTGGAGCAACTGCCCCAAGATCTCTGTGCTTCAGTGTTCCTAAAGACAAAAGAGAATAGTGGCTTCAGTGCTGGTCTAGGGAAATACCTTCACTTTGATGACCCCAAGGTTTTACTCTACTTGAGAGCACTTAGACTAGATGGGAGGCACAGGGTACCTTTCCTGCTGGTACATTGCTGCTCAATATGGCCAGTTCCATAGTTATGCTTAGTAGTTTGGTCTCAAAGGTGGGAGGACAAGGAAGGACTTCAGAAATACAGGTAACATGGAGAACAATTCCATCAGCAGCTAAGTGTAAGTATTAACTTCTAAGTTGTTATGGAATTCTGTTATTCTACAAAACCATGGCATCAACACGCAAAGTGAATTGGAGAAAGGAAGCAGTCAAGAAGCCAAAGGAATTAGAAGACAGTTTTCCCCTCTGCTCTTAGGAAGCTTCTTCTGAAATTAAAAGAAAACTTAAGGCCTGGGCTAATTTCATGAGTGTTCTCCAGTGACAAAATATTCTCAACTCATATCTAGTTAACATCAAAAGTTACTGTATATTGATCCTCACGGTTGTGTTTTGTTTGTTTGTTTTTCATTCTGGATGTTAAATAAAAAAAATAAATTGTGGTCAACTTAACCAAGAAAATGTGAAAAGAAACACTTTGATCTATTGGGCACTTTTATACATTTCTTTGATGATTGATTGATTTTATACATTTTGATGACTGATTGATGATTGATTGTATACATTTCTTTGATGATCTGGGCTTGAAGGTGGCAGCTCTCTTTCAATACATTTGTCTTTCCTAACAGGTATTATAATTACATTATAGATTTTTAGTATGTTACTTGTCTTTAATTTCCAGCATTCTTGAAGAGAACATTTTAAGTCAAAGCAACAAAACAAACCAAACAAAATACCCTTCCCCCCATAAAAAACTGTCTTCTGAGTAGATGGTTTTGATTGGAGTAGGTTGTAATTTGGAAAGTGATGCATCTCTCAAAATAATTTAATTCAGTTTAAAACAACATTGTGATCTTTATAAGAAAAAAAAAATGACATGATGGCCCTCAGAAAGTAAAGAGTGTTCTGGTTATAGTTCAGATGTCTTAGCATGTCATGGAGCAGTAAGAGTGAGGCAGACTGGCCCAGTGATAAAGTATGAGGCTGTGAAATTGTAATGATCATTTAATGCTGTGTGATCATGGGTAAGTTATGTAGCTTAAGATCAGTATTTGTTAACATTAGCTATTAATGTTTACCTTGTTACTGTGTTTTCATTGGTGAGGATTAAGTAGATTAACTGAATGAAATAGAATTGAGTGAATATTTGTATAAAACACTTAAAACAATGTTGTTCATAGTAAATGTGGAATAAGAGTTAGCTATTGGAGAAGGCAATGGCAACCCACTCCAGTACTCTTGCCTGGAAAATCCCATGGACAGCGGGGCCTGGTAGGCTGCAGTCCATGGGGTCGCTAGGAGTTGGACACGACTGAGCGACTTCACTTTCACTTTTCACTTTCATGCATTGGAGAAGGAAATGGCAACCCACTCCAGTGTTCTTGCTTGGAGAATCCCAGGGACGGAGAGCCTGGTGGGCTGCCATCTATGGGGTCACACAGAGTCGGATACGACTGAAGCGACTTAGCAGCAGGAGCATTATCATTATTGTTACTATTATGTAGGAGACAGTAAACTACACTGTAAGTTAGGAGACCTGACTCTAATGCAGCTTTTTAGCTTACTTCTTCCACAGACCATTTAACATCCTTGATCCGTGGATACACTGGTTATAAAACTAAGGGGCTGGATAATATTATGTAGGTTCTTTCATGTTCTAAAGTTTTTGATACATGCAGGTTTGAGTTTTTACAGCGTTTGCTTTGAGCAAAAATTAAAATATATGTAGAATCTCCATCTTCTATTAATATTTACTTTTTGTAGTTTTCTGCTCCCAAAAGTATACTTTGTGCCATTGGGAGAATATTTGTGTAAGTAGTCTCTAAACATGTTTTGAAAGCATTTGGGGTGTATTACAGATTGGTTTTGCTTATAGGAAGGATTCCCTGGCAATGGCAATAAAGTGTCAGTGTTAAATTCCACCTTAAATATCAACTTTCAATATATTCAATGTAATACTGTGGTAATAAATGACTTGCTAATATCAATAGCTTGTAACAATGATTTATTTCTTATTCAGGTTGACATGACAGGTGCTGCTATTTATGGTAAGCTGAAATTAGTGAGAGTTGGCTGCATCTCTGCTAGTCATGTCTTCTCATTCTAGCATCCAGGACGAAGGAACTGCCCTTATATAAAGCATTATGTTTTCTAAGCAAAGGTAAGAGCAAGAGAGTGGGCAGGCAAGCATAAAAGTGAGAGCACATAATATCTGTCTTTCTCTGACTCTACTTAGTATGATGCTCTCTAGCTCCATCCATGTTGCTGCAAATGTCATTATTTTATTCCTTTTTATGGCTGAGTAATATTCCAGTGTGTGTGTGTGTGTGTGTGTGTGTGTGTGTGTGTGTGTGTGTGTACAGACAAACCATGTATATGTATACACACACACACACACACATACAATACACACACCACTTTTCTTAAACCAATAGTCTTTAATGGACACTTGGGTTGTTTCTATGTCTTGGCTATTGTAAATAGTGCTTCTATAAACATTGGGATGCATGTATTTTTTTGAATTATTTTAGAGTTTTATTTCTTCCAGATCCATGGCCAGGAGTGGGATTGTTGGGTCATACAATAGCTCTATTTTTAGTATTTAAAGGAATATCCATGTTTTCCATATTGGCTGCATCATTTTACATCCCCACCAGAAATGTATCAGGGTCCCTGTTTCTTCACACCTTTTACAGCATTTATTATTTGAACACATTTTGATGATAGCCATTCTGACCAGTGTGAGGAGATAATTCATTGTGGTTTTGATTTCCATTTCTCTAATAATTAATGATGCCAAGCATCTTTTCAAGTGCCTTTTAGCCAAATATATATCTTCTTTCAAGATATTTCCATTTAGGTGTTCGATCATTTTTTGATTGAGTTTCATGTTTTGGGCTTATTTTTTATACTGACTTATATGAGCTTCTATATTTTGGTAATTAACCCCTTATTGGTTGCATTGTTTGCAAATATTTTCTCCCAGTCCATAGGCCTTTTCTTCTTGTTTATAGTTTCCTTGGCTGTGCAAAAGCTTATAAGATTGATTTGGTCCTATTTGTTATATTTCTATTATTTCTTTTGCCTTGGGAGACTGATCTAAAAAAATTGATATTATTTATGTCTGAGAATGTTTTGCTTATGTTCCCTTCTAAGAGTTTGATGGTGTCATGTCTTATATTTAAGTCTATAAGCCATTTTGAGTTCATTTTTGTATGTGGTGTGAGGGAGTGTTCCAATTTCACTGATTTATATGTAACTTTTTTAGCTTTTCTAGCTCCACTTGTTGAAGAGAGTCTTTTCTTCACTGTGTATTCTTGCTTCCTTTGTAGTAGATTAATTGACCATAGATGTGTGGATTTGTTTTTGGATTCTCTGTTCCACTGATCCATATATAGGTTTTTGTGCCAATACCATGCTGCAATCAAGATTGCCGGGAGAAATATCAATAATCTCAGATATGCAGATGACACCACCCTCATGGCAGAAAGTGAAGAGGAACTAAAAAGCCTCCTGATGAAAGTGAAAGTGGAGAGTGAAAAAGTTGGCTTAAAGCTCAACATTCAGAAAACGAAGATTATGGCATCTGGTCCCATCGCTTCATGGGAAATAGATGGGGAAACAGTGGAAACTGTGTCAGACTTTATTTTTTTGGGCTCCAAAATCACTGTAGATGGTGACTGCAGCCATGAAATTAAAAGACGCTTACTCCTTGGAAGGAAAGTTATGACCAACCTAGACAGCATATTGAAAA
>NW_011495082.1:3589469-3605073 GCF_000754665.1 Bison bison bison
CCTGTGGTCATGTATGAATGTGAGAGTTGGACTGTGAAGAAGGCTGAGCACCAAAGAATTGATGCTTTTGAACTGTGGTGTTGGAGAAGACTCTTGAGAGTCCCAAGACTGCAAGGAGATCCAACCAGTCCATTCTGAAGGAGATCAGCCCTGGGATTTCTTTGGAAGGAATGATGCTAAAGCTGAAACTCCAGTACTTTGGCCACCTCATGCAAAGAGTTGACTCACTGGAAAAGACTCTGATGCTGGGAGGGATTGAGGGCAGGAGGACAAGGGGACGACAGAAGATGAGATGGCTGGATGGCATCACTGACTCGATGGACGTGAGTTTGAGTGAACTCCAAGAGTTGATGATGGACAGGGAGGCCTGGCGTGCTGCGATTCATGGGGTCACAAAGAGTCAGACACGACTGAGCGACTGAACTGAACTGAACTGAACTGATGCTGTTTTGATTACTGTGGCTTCGTAGTATTGTCCAGAGGCTGGAAAGTTTATAACTCCACCTTTGATCTTTTTCCTCAGGATTGCCTTGGCAATTCTGTGTCTTTGTTGGTCCCATATACATTTTATGATTATTTATTCTTGTTCTGTAAAAAATGTAATGAGTATTTTGATAGAGATCACATTAAGTCTGTAAATTGCTTTGAGTAGTATGGCTATTTTAACAATATCAATTCTTCCAGTCCAAGAGCAAAGGATATTTTCCATTTCTTTGTATCATCCTTCAGTTTGTTTTATCAGTGTTTTATAGTTTTAACCTTCTTGACTGAGTTTGTGTGCTTCCCAGGTGGCTCAGTGGGTAAAGAATCCACCTGCAATGCAGAGATGCAGGAGACAGAGGTTAGATCCCTGGGTTGGGAAGACCCCTGAGGAGGGCATGGCAATACACTCCAGTACTCTTGCCTGGAGAATCCCATAAATAGAGGAGCCTGGTGGGCTATAGCCCATAGGGTTACAGAGAGTCGGACACGACCAAAGCGACTCAGCATGCACGCACATGCTTAGTGATCAGTCATGTCTGACCTTTTTGCAATCCTATGGACTGTAGCCCACCAATTTCCTTCATCCATGAAATTTTCCTGGCAAAAGTACTGGAGTGAGTTGCTATTTCCTCTTCCAAGGGACCTTCCTGACCTAGAGATTGAACCCACATACCTTGCATTTCCTGCATTGGCAGATGGATTCTTTACCATTGTGCCACCTGGGAAGCTCTAAGATACATATCTATAGATATATATATCTATCTATATATATAGGAGAAGGCAATGGCACCCCACTCCAGTACCTCTGCCTGGAAAATCCCATGGACGGAGGAGCCTGGTAGGCTGCCGTCCTTGGGGTCGCTAAGAGTCAGACACGACTGAGCGACTTCACTTTCACTTTTAACGCATTAGAGAAGGAAATGGCAACCCACTCCAGTGTTCTTGCCTGGAGAATCCCAGGGACGGGGGAGCCTGGTGGGCTGCTGTCTATGGGGTCGCACAGAGTCGGACATGACTGAAGTGACTTAGCAGCGGCAGCATATATATAAAATTGTTTTCTTACTTTCTCTTTCCAATATTTCACTGATAGTATAAAAAATGCAACATATTTTCTTTTTATTAATCTTGTATCCTGCTACCTGCTGAATTCATTTTGTAGTTCTAATAGATTTGTGTGAAGCTTTTAGGGTTTTCTATTTAGAGTATCATGTCATCTGCAACAATGATAGTTTTACCTCTTCCCTTCCAATTTGGATACCTTTTCTTATCTGATTTCTGTGGCTAGGACTTCCAATAGTATGTTGAATAGTATCGGTAAGAGTGGGCATCTAGTCTTGCTCCTGAGTTTAGTGAGAAGATTTTCAACTTTTCACTATTGCATATTACATTGTCTGTGGGTTTGCCAAAATTGGCTTTTATTATTCTGAAATATGTTCCCTCTATAGCCACTTTGGTGAGAGTTATTTATCATGAGAGGATGTTGAATTTTATCAAATGCTTTTACTGAGTCTGTTGAGATGAGTGTGTGTTTTTTTGTCTTTCCTTTTGTTATTGTGGTGTATCACACTGATTGATTTGCATCTATTAAACCATCCTTGCCACCCTGGAATGAATCTAACTTAATCATGGTATATGAGCCTTTTGTATATTTTTGGATTTGGTTTGCTAATATTTTGTTGAAGATTTTTACATCTATATCCATCAAAGATATTGCCACATAATTTACTTTTCTGTAGCATTTTCTTCTGGTATTGGTGTCAGAGTGATGGTGGCTTCCATAGAAAGAATTTGGGAGAGTTCCTTCCTCTTCAATCTTTTGGAATAGTTTGAGAAAAATAGGTGTAAATTCTTCTTTGTGGGTTTGGTAGAATTTCGTAGTGAAACTGTCTGGTGCTGAACTTTTGTTTGTAAGGAGTTCTTATTGTTTCATTTTGTTTTTTGATTCCATTTGACTTCCAGTGATCAGTCAATTCAAATCATCTGTTTCTTCTTGACTCAATTTTGACAGGCTGTATGTTTCTAGAAACTTGTCTCTTTCTTCTAGATTGTCCAGTTTCTTGGCCTATAACTGTCCATAGTTTTCTCTTATGATTTTTTTTTTTGTATTTCTTGTGATATTAGTTGCTATATTTCCCTTTCAATTCTTTTTTATTTGGGTCCTCTCTTTTTTCTTCTTGGTGAGCCTGGCTAGAGATGTGTCAATTTTATGATCTTCTTTATGAACTCAGGGTTTAATAGACATGTGAGGTCTGTTTCATTATTTTACTTTCAGGGGATTTCTCTTGTTCTTTAGTTGCAAGTATTTCCTCTGCTTTTTCATTTTATTTCCTCAGTCTCTCTGAATTTAGGAGAAACATTTATCTATTGCGGTCTTTAAAAAAATTTTCTTATTGAAGTATACTTGATTTACAATGTTGTTAATATCTGCTGTACAGCAAAATGATTGTTACACACACATATATATATGCATTTTTTCATATTCATTCCCATTATGGTTTGTCATAATAGTTCCCTGTGCTATATATACCCAGTAGGACCTTGTTGTTTAGCCATTCTATATATAATAGTTTGATTCTGCTGATCTGAAACTCCTCATCCATCCCTCCCCTACTCCATCCCCCTTGCCAACGACAAGTCTATTCTCTGTATGGATTGTTTCACTTCTATCATATTTTAGTTCACATATAAGTGATATCATATGGTTTTAATATTTGTTTTTCTCTGACTTACTTCACTTAGTATGATAATCTCTAGGTCCATCCATCTACTGTGCTCTTGAAGAGGTTTTTTAAGTGGGAGTATCCCAGTGTAGACTCTGTGAGTCCAGTATTTTTTGATGTGAGGGCTGTTTTCAGTATGATTGCACATCAGGTCTATCCTCAGCGTGTACTGCCCATCGTCCCCCTGGAGAGGGGGTGTGATTGGTGTTAGAGTATCCAGGGACTGCACTGGATGTTGGGCAAGGTCTCCTCTTTGGTCAATACAGCCCTGGCAGGGGCAAGGTCTACTCCCCTAGTGTCTGGAGTAGAAGCCCTGATGGTTGGGTTCAGTACGGCTCTATTGCCCTCGAGTTCATGCCCTGTCCCAAAGGAGGTGACTGCTGAAACAAATGAGGCCTGTGTGGTCAACCAATGTGTCACCTATGCAAGCTTCCACAGTTCTGTCCAGTAACAGCACAAGGCCACGTACCTTTCTTTGTTGTGTTCATCCCAGACCTAGTGCAAGGCTGTGGTGTGGAATGGGCTAGGGATAGAGTTGTTGTGGCTGCATGAATCAAGGGTGTTGTGCTGGAGCCTGGGACCTGGGTTGTCACCTGTTGGAGGCCTCTCCCAGGTCTCGTTCACCACATTCCAGCTCCGAGCTGTGGTTTGGGGTGGGTGGAGTGTTCCTGCAGGGAAATTAACCACTGTGTCCTCCTCCCCAGCTGCGTCCACCTAACACGTGCATCACCGTGGTGCCATCTGATATGCACACTAATAAAGTCCACTGTGGCCTGACCCACCCTTGCTGGGTGCATGCTGATAGTGAGCTCTGAGTTGTGGTCAGGACTACACCCCAGGTCTTTAGGGCTGTTTCTGCACAGCTAGACTAAGTTCTATCCCAGGGTCCATCCTCTGAGATTTAGTGCCGTACCACTGCAGCCGTTCCTGGTGAGCATTTTGGGCTGGGAAGTACCAAGTTTCAATATGGCAGCCATCAGCGCCAATCTCACTCCACCCTGATTGCTAGTAAGCCAGGACGTGCACACTCCTTGGAAGCAGAGTCCAGGCCCCTCTAGCTCCTCTGTCTGTCCCAGGGGACCTCTCAGCATGCAAGAGGGGCTCCCCAGGCAAAATTCTATTGTGTGGCCTTCCTCTCCTTCACAGATCCCTCCCAGAGCAACTGGTCCTCTCCTAGCTGGTAGCATGTAGATTTTTCTTGCAGCTTTGGTTGTATGAGAGAGCTCCCTCCGGTTTCCAGTTGGTTTTCTGTGAGAATTGCTCACATGTAGTTGTATTTTTGATTTGTTTGTCGCGGTAGGTGAGTTCCAGGTCCTCCTACCTCACTGTCTCCATCCTCCCTTCTAGTTCTAATCTTTAAACATACTGATAAGAAGGAAAATCTTTGTCACTTTCAATTAGAAGTCTTCTTAAATCTTTTGTTCATGTACAGTCTGATTTTGCAGGCTTAGTTAATAAATCCTGCTCGTGTGTTGAATTTGCTAATTTTTTTTCCCAAAAAAGTGAATAAACTAATTTGTAATATGATAGGTCAGGAAACTATCTTTAGTGATATGGCAAAATATGACTCAGCTATCCAGTCCTCATAAAAAAGGAAGATAAAGTGAATAATTACCAAAATAGAATAAAAAATCAGAGAGGTAAAATATGAATACTTTGCAACAATTTGATGATGAAATAGATCTGACACAGAGTTTTGAAGAAATAGCTTATCAATCTGTCAAAATAATAATTTTTCTTAAATACTATAAACATGAATGCCTGCTGAGTTAAGAACACTAAGCTAAAATTAGATAAAATAATGAATATATTTGGATCTTCCCAAGTAAAACAATTGTCACATTGACAATGGGCACTCTTCTGTACATTGGATTCCACATTGCTGCATGACTGGTTTGCCTCTACTACCACACAAAATAAGTTTTAAACCTTGTGGTGCCTAGTAAATTGCCTTTCTTAAAGTACCTGTTCTATAAATATTTGTTACATCAAATGACTGAGTTGGAACCGGGTATGATTTATATTCTTATACATGTCTTACCTTAAAATGAAGAGAAAACTATCACAGCTTAAATAGAAATCCAATATGGCACAACTTTTTTGCACAAATTATGGTTGCTATATTTTATTATTTTTAACATGATTATAAAGGTTATTTTTTATTTTTGATAAGACATGATAAGCACAGTTTATACTCTCTCTGTCACTGAATGCAGCTATAAAATTTGGGCAGAGTATATCGAGCAGGTGTTCAGGACTATGAGGAGTTAGTAGAAAACCAGTTGAAGAAAAACCAGAATAGGATGTACAACCAAGCTAACAGTAAATTTACCTTTTTATTCCCCTCCAATAATCCAAGATTTGGACTCAGCTCATCATGAAATTTTATGTAGGCATAAGCACAGAGAAGGATCTGAGAAAACTCTTTCAGTTCGGGCTTGAGGGAGAGGAAAGGTGTATCCTATTAGCAGTAGTAACCACAGTGTGGAGCCTACAACCCCTTCACTCTGTAGGAGGATAACTTTCCTTTCCTGTCATAGAATCTGTGGTCCCATGGAGGTTGGGCAAGTCTGTTTATTTTCCCTCTCTTTGTTCTCCTTTTCCTTACCCCTGGATGAGAATGCAGTAATTTAAAGTGTATAGCAGAAAAGATAACGAAATCCCCAGTATTTTGGACAGAAAGTATTGGGGCTATCAACAGAGAGGGAGAAATTTGGAGAAATGACCCATCAAGTTGTTCATAAGCTCTTGGGCTCACTCCTGAGTTTTGTACATATGGACCTGATATCAAACATTATAACAAAATGTCTGAGAACTGAAATAAGACATAGACTGCTACCAATCTCAGACTAGCTACTGGGTGTAGCAAATGCAGGACAGATATAAATAGCATTTCAAAGGCTTTGAAAATGGAACTGACACTAAAACCACAACCCTCAAAAGGCTAGTCAAGAACTTGTGGCCTGAATCCAGCTGAGTTGATTGTCTGCTAAACAAAATATCAACATTCCCCAGCGTATTAAAAAGCAGAGACATTACTTTGCTGACAAAGGTCCATCTAGTCAAAGCTATGGTTTTTGCAGTAGTCATGTATGGATGTGAGAGTTGGGACTACAAAGAAAGCTGAGCACCAAAGAATTGATGCTTTTGAACTGTGGTGTTGGAGAAGACTCTTGACCTTGGACTGCAAGGAGATCAAACCAGTCAATCTTAAAGGAAATCAATCCTGAATATTCATTGGAAGGACTGATGCTAAAGCTGAAACTCCAATACTTTGGCCACCTGATGTGAAGAACTGACTCCTTGGAAAAGACCCTGATGCTGGGAAAGATTGAAGGCAGGAGGAGAAGGGGATGACAGAGGATGAGATGGTTGGATGACATCACCAACTCAATGGGGATGAGTTTGAGCATGCTTTGGGAGTTGGTGATGGACAGGGAAGCCTGGAGTGCTGCAGCCCATGGGGTTGCAAAGAGTCGGACATGACAGAGCAACTGAACCGAACTGAACTGAACTGAGGATTTAACCAAGACATAGGGTATCATGATATTTAAAATGTTTAGAACACAATGCAGAATTTCTTAGCATAGGAAGAACCATATGCCATGGAGAAGAGTATCAGCAGACACCAACACCCAAGTAGCATAGAAGTCACAATTATCTGACAGGGACTTTATAGCAGCTATCATGAAAATGATGCAAGAAGGGCAAACACTCTTGAAATGAATATGAAGATAGAAATTGTCAGCAAAGCCATAGAAAAATAAAATAATGACCAAACAGAAATTTTTAAAAATTAAACTATTGAGAATAATAAAACTCACTCTGTAGATTCAATAGCAGACTAGGGATGACAAAGGAAAGGATCATTAAATGTGAAAATAGATCATTAGTCATTATCTACTCCAAATATAAAGATAGATTGCAAAATAAATGGACATAACCCCAGAGACTTGAACAATACCAAAATATTACAGTTCATATCATTGGCATCCCAGAAGGAGAAGAAAAACAGTGTGATGAGGAAAAATAACAGCTGAAACTTCTCAGATTTATGTAAAGATTGAAATCTTTGGCTTTAGTAAACTCAGTAAACCCCAAACAGGATAAAATAGAGAAATTCTGGTCCAGAGACAGTATAGTCAAACCACTGAAAACTCGAAATCGCTGGAGACAAATTATGTTCTGTAAACTATAACAGAACAATGATTTGAATTATTGTGTCTATCACATCTAAAACAATGGCAGCCAGAAGAATGTGCAACAAAAGTTTTAAAGTGCTAGAAAGAAAAGTCAATCTAGGGATTTTAGTCAATAGAAATACTCTTTATGAATAAAGGTAAAATTAATATACTCTAAGATGATGAAAACTAAGAATTGCCTGATATCAGCACTATAAAAATTGTGAAACAGTTCTTCACGAAGAAGGAAAAAATTTTTACCAAAAGTAAACATAAAGCATTTAGAATTAAGCAAAAGAAAGAAAATTGTTAAGTATCTGGGTAAATAGAATATTTTTTTCAGTTATTTGAGTATTTTTCACTGTAGAAAAAGTTACTTTTTTCTAAAGGAGTTTTCAGTGTATGTAGATAAAGCATATAAGCCAAGCATAAAGAAAGGGAGGGTAAACGAACATTTAAAGTGGTTGAGTTTTCCACACTACCCTTAAAGTGGTTAAAAAATTAATTGTAGTTAGACTGTTAAAAGGTAAGCATGTATAGTATATTTCTAGAGCAATCACCAAAATCTCATAAAATATTTATGATCCAAAAATAATAAATTTATTAAAATGGAATGAGAGAGAAAGAAATAGTCCAAAGAAATAGGGGAGGGGAAAGAGAGAGAGACAAAGAGGGGAAAAAAAGGTAGACCTGAATCCATGTGAATACTTAATTGGACCATGAATTGCTTAGATATTTGATCAAACATTATCCCTGATGTATGTAGGAGGGTGCTTCTGCATGTGATTAATATCTGAATCAGACTGAATAAAGCAAGAGTTCTGTTTCTAATATGGTGTGCCTCTTCCTCTGAAGGCCTGGATAGAACTTATATGGAGAAGACTGATCTCCACCAGGAGAAGGAACTCTTACCTGACTGCCTTTGAGCTGGGACACAGGTTTGTCCCTTGTCTTCAGAGCTGAAGTGATAAATCAACTTTGGCTGAGTTCTGAGCCTGCTGCTCTTTGGACTAGAACTATACCACTGGCTTTCATGGGTCTCAGGTGCTCAGATTCAGCCTTGAATTACATCATCAGTGTATTAGTCAGCTTGGGCTGCCACAGCAAAATACCATGGACTGGGTGGCTTAAACAATAAGAGTATACTTCTCACCGTTCTGGAGGCCACGGAGTCCAAGATCAAGGTGCTGACCAATGTGACTCCCTCCTGAGAGCTTTCTTCCTGGTTTGCAGATGTTGTTTAGTCACTAAGTCTCATCCAGTTCTTTGCAACTCCACTGACTGTAGCCCACCAGGCTCCTCTGTCCATGGGATTTCCCAGGCAAGAATACTGGAGTGGGTTGCCATTTCCTGCTCCAGGCTATCTTCCTGACCCAGGAGTTGAACCCATCTCTCTTGCATTGGCAGGCAGACTCTTTACCACCTGAACTGCCAGAGAAGCCCTGGCTTGCAGATGACTGCCTCTTTATTGTGTCCTCACCTGGTAGAGAGAGAGAATGCAAGCTCTGGTGTTTCTTCTTAAAAGAACACGAATCCTATCACAAGTGCTTCATCCTCATAACCTCATCTAAACCTGATTCACTCCCAGAGGCCCATCTTGACATATGATCTCATTGGGGATTAAGGCTTTGACATACACATTGGGGTGGTAGGGGCATTTCAGTTCCTAGCAGTTGGTTTACATGATTCTCAAAGCTTTGTATGCAGACAAACTATACCATCACCTCTCTTGGGTCTTCAACTTGCATATTGTGGGGGTTTTTTTATCCTTCATAATTCCTATAATAAATCTCTTTCTATAGATATATATATCCTATTTCTCTGGAGAACCCTAATATACAAACTATGTTTTCTACAAGAAATTTACTTCAAATGTAATGATATAGTTAGACTTAAAGTGAAAGAATGGAAAAGATATATCATCCAAATGTCAAAGAAAACTATTTTAATATCAGACATATTAAAATTCATACCAAATAAAATTACCAAGGAGCACTTGGCTTCCCTGGTGGCTCAGATGGTAAAGAATCTGCCTGCAAAGCACAAGACCTGGGTTTGATCCCTGAATTGGGAAGATCCCCTAGAGAAGGAAATGGCAACCCACTCCAGTATTCTTGCCTGGAGAATTCCATGGACAAAGAAGCCTGGCGGGCTACAGTCTATGGGGTCACAAAGTCAGACATGATGAGCGACTTTCACTTTTCAAGGAGCACTACTTAATGAAAAAAGGGTCAGTTCACCAAAATAATGTATTAATTCTAAATGTATAAGCACAAGCAATAGGTCATTAACATACATGATAAAAACATGATAAAACTGAAAAGAGAAATAAATGAACCCTTATAGTTAGATTCTTAAACACTTATCTCTCTGTAATTGATAGAAACATCAGACAAAGTATAGCAAGGATTTAGAAGAACCAAATCAATCAGTTGGGTGTAATAGATACTATACAACTTCCCTTGCGGCTCAGTGGTAAAGAATCTGCCTGTCAATGCAGGACATGCGAGTTCAGTCCCTGGATGGGAAAGACCCCTGGAGAAGGCAATAGCAACCCACTCCAGTATTCTTGCCTCTTTCCTGGGAAATCCCACGGACAGAGGAGCCTGGTGAGCTACAGTCCATGCAGTCACAAGTCAGACTCGGTGACTAAACAACAACAAAGACATACAATACTCTGTCCAACAACAGAAGGACACACATTCTTATCAGTGCTGATGGAGCTTTCACCAAAACAAACGTTTTGGTGAAATATATTACGTCACAAGATAAACCTCAAAACAGTTAAGAGGAGTTAATTCATACAAAATATGTTCTCTGACCATAATGGAATTAAATTAGGAATAAATGGAAGAAAGGCAAAAGAAACATCCTCAAACACCTGCACATTAAATAACACTTCTAAATAATACATGAGTCAAAGATATGAGGTCTTAAAGAATTATGACTCATATAAAAATGAAAATACTACATATTGAAATTTGAACTATTAGATAAAACAGTACTTAGAGTCGTATTTATAACATTAAGTATTTATATTAGAATAAAACAAATGTCTCAAATTAATAATTTAAGCTTCCAAATAAAGAAATTAGCAAAAAAGAACAAAGTTATCTAAAGGAAGAGGAGGAGTTAAATAAAAAGAAATATAAAAGCATACATTAATAAAATTGAAAACATAAAAATAGAGAAAATTAAAGACAGTATAATTTGTTCTTTAAAAGGATCAGTAAAATTGACACATCTTAAATGAGACTGATAAAGAAAAATCAATATGACAAATATAACTGGAAATAAAAGTTGAAGTATCACATAAACTGTAAACCCAGAAGTACTCTTTTATTATTGTCATTTATTCTATTATTCTATTTTTTTTAAATAAAGAAATCCTACAAAATGCTGTAAAATGGCTAATTTAGATTAAATGGAACAATTACTTGAAGAGAATTTTTCCTATGATTGAAAAAAAATTTGTTGGCTCAAAACTCACCCAAGGTGAAATAGATACCTGAATTAATCATATAACTATTTTAAAAATTGAACTCAGGGTTAAACTCCTCTGAAGAAATACTCTTCAAGTCCAGATAGTTTTACTAGCAAATTCCAGCAATCATTAAAGAAGAAACATGCTATGGTTTTTTCAGTAGCCATATATAGATGTGAGAGCTGGACCATAAAGAAAGCTGAGCACTGAAGAATTGATGCTTTTGAACTGTGGTGCTGGAGAAGACTCTTGAGAGTCCCTTGGACTGCAAGGAGATCCAACCAGTCAATCCTAAAGGAAGTCAACCCTGACTATTCATTGGAAGGACTGGTGCTGAAGCTGAAGTACTGAAGCTCCAATACTTTGAATACCTCATGAGAAGAGCCAAGTCACTGGAAAAGACCCTGATGCTAGGAAAAAGAGGAGAAGGTGGTGATAGAGGATGAGATGGTTGGATGGCATCACCAACTCAATGGACATGAGTTTGAATGAACTCCAGGAGATAGTGAAGGACAGGGAAGCCTGGCATGCTGCAGTCCGTGGGGTCACAGAGAGTCAGACATGACTTAGCAACTGAATAACAATGACATCAATTTCACAAAATAAAAAAATGAATAAAAGGGAAGAAACACTTCCCAGCTTATTTTATAAGAGTAGCACTCTGATAACAAAACTATATATAGAAAGTAAGAGGAGAAAAAATATAGACAAATATTTTCCATGAATAAGGCCACAGATAATCCTTAACAAATATTAGCAAATTTAATACACCATGATCAAATGAGGGGTTATTGTGAGAATACAAGCTTGATCCCACACTCAAAAATCAATGCAGTTCACCATTTAACAATTTAAAGAGGACCACATGATTATATCAATTGATGAAGAAAACACATTTGAAATAATTACATCCATTTGTAATAACAAATTCTTAGCAAACTAGGAATACAAGAGAATTTTGTCAATCTGATGAGAGAGATTGAAAGATCTTGCACCTAACATTATACTTAATGGTAAGAGAGTGAATGGTTTGTCCCTAAATTTGGGAACAAGATAAGGATGTGCATGTGTGAAATCAAGTGGACCTTAGGAAGCATTACAAAGAACAAGGCTAGGGAAGGTACTGAAAGTCCAGCTACTACTACTACTACTAAGTCGCTTCAGTCATGTCCGACTCTGTGCGACCCATGGACTGCAGCCTACCAGGCTTCTCTGTCCATGGAATTCTCCAGGCAAGAACACTGGAGTGGGTTGCCATTTACTTCTCCAATGCATGAAAGTGAAAATGAAGTCACTCAGTTGTGTCTGACTCTTAGCGACCCCATGGACTGCAGCCTACCAGGCTCCTCCATCCATGGGATTTTCCAGGCAAGAGTACTGGAGTTGGGTGCCATTGCCTTCTCCCAAAAGTCCAGTTGGCCTATTTGAAATCCTAGAAGATGATGCTGTTAAAGTATGGAAAATTAAGTAGTGGCCACAGGGCTGGAGATGGTCAGTTTTCATTCTAATTCCAAGAAGGGCAATACCAGACAGTGTTCAAGCTACTATACAGTTGCACTCATTTCACATGCTAGAAAGGTAATTCTCAAAATCCTTCAAGCTAGGCTTCAGCATTACATGATCAGAGAAATTCCAGATATACAAGCTGGGTTTAGAAAAAGCAGAAGAACTAGAGATCAAATTGCCAATATTCACTGGATCACAGAGACAGCAAGAGAATTCCAGGAAAACATCTACTACTTCACTGACTACGCAAAAGATGAGATGGTTAGATAGCATCACTGATCCTATGGATATGAATTTGAGCAAACTCTGGGATATAATGAAGAACAGGGAAGTCTGGCATGATGTAGTCCATGGAGTTGCAAAACATGACTTAGTGACTGAACAACAATAACAAAGCCTTTGATTGTGGATCAAAACAAACTGTAGAAAATTCTTATAAAGATGGGAATGCCAGGCCACCATACCTGTCTCCCTAGAAACCTGTATGCAGGTCAAGAAGCAACAGTTAGAACCGGTCATGGAATGAACAATGTACAGGTTCAAAATTGGGAAAGGCGTACATCTAGGCTGTATATTGTTACCCAGCTTATTTAACTTCTGTGCAGAGTACATCATGTGAAATGCTGGGCTGGATGAAGCAAAAGCTTGAATCAAGATTGCCAGGAGAAATATCAACAACCTCAGATATGCAGATGATACCATTCTAATGGCAGAAAGTAAAGAGGAACTAAAGAGTGTCTTGATGAGGGTGAAAGAGGAAATTGAAAAAGCTGACTTAAAACTCAACATTCAAAAACTAAGATTATGGCATCCGGTCCCATCACTTTATGGCAAATAGAAGGGGAAAAAGTGAAAGCAGTGTCGTATTTTCTTTTCTCGGACTCCCATATCACCGCAGATGGTGACTGCAGACATGAAATTAAAAGATGCTTGCTCCTTTTGGAAGGAAAACTATGACAAACCTAGACAGTGTATTAAAAAGCAGAGACATCACTTTTTGGACAAAGGTCCTTATAGGCAAAGCTATGGTTTTTCCAGTCATGTAAGGGTGTGAGAGTTGGACTGTAAAGAAGGCTGAGTGTCAAAGAACTGATGCTTTTGAACTGTGATGTTGGAGAAGATTCTTGAGAGTCCCTTGGACTGCAGGGAGATCAAACAAGTCAATCCTAAGGGAAATAAACTCTTGAGTATTCATTGGAAGTGCTGAAGCTGAAGTTCTAATACTTTGGCCACCCGATGAGAAGATCTGATTCACTGGAAGAGACCCTGATACTGGGAAAGGTTGAGAGTGGAAAGAGAAAGGACAACAGAGGATGAGATGATTGATAGTATCTCTGACTCAATTCACATGACTTTGAGCAAACTCTGGGAGATAGTGAAGGAGAGGAAAGCCTGCTTCTGCTGCTAAGTCACTTCAGTCATGTCTGTGTGACCCCATAGATGGCAGCCCAACAGGCTCCCCCATCCCTGGGATTCTCCAGGCAAGAACACTGGAGTGGGTTGCCATTTCCTTCTCCAATGCATGAAAGTGAAAAGTGAAAGTGAAGTCACTCAGTCGTGTCCGACTCTTAGCAACCCCATGGACTACCTAGCTTGCTAC
Source organism: Bison bison bison (assembly GCF_000754665.1). Lineage (NCBI taxonomy): Eukaryota > Metazoa > Chordata > Mammalia > Artiodactyla > Bovidae > Bison > Bison bison. The sequence goes on from NW_011495082.1 coordinate 3,603,444, forward strand.
AATCCATGGGGTTGCAAAGAGTCAAACACAACTAATCAACAGAACCACTCTAATGGCAGAAAGTGAATAGGATCTAAAGGGCCTCTTGATGAGGGTGAAAGAGGAGAGTGAAAAATCTCTTAAGAGTAACATTAAGTTCTTTGGCCCATTTTTTGATTGGGTCATTTATTTTTCTGGAGTTGAGCTGTAGAAGTTGCTTGTATATTTTTGAGATTAGTTGTTTGTCGGTTGCTTCATTTGCTATTATTTTCTCCCATTCTGAAGGCTGTCTTTTCACCTTGCTAATAGTTTCCTTTGATGTACAGAAGCTTTTAAGGTTAATTAGGTCCCATTTGTTTATTTTTGCTTTTATTTCCGATATTCTGGGAGGTGGGTCATAGAGGATCCTGCTGTGATGTATGTCAGAGAGTGTTTTGCCTATGTTCTCCTCTAGGAGTTTTATAGTTTCTGGTCTTACGTTTAGATCTTTAATCCGTTTTGAGTTTATTTTTGTGTATGGTGTTAGAAAGTGTTCTAGTTTCATTCTTTTACAAGTGGTTGACCAGATTTCCCAGCACCACTTGTTAAAGAGATTGTCTTTAAACCATTGTATATTCTTGCCTCCTTTGTCAAAGATAAGGTGTCCATATGTGCGTGGATTTATCTCTGGGCTTTCTATTTTGTTCCGTTGATCTATATTTCTGTCTTTGTGCCAGTACCATACTGTCTTGATAACTGTGGCTTTGTAGTAGAGCCTGAAGTTAGGTAGGTTGATTCCTCCAGTTCCATTCTTCTTTCTCAAGATCGCTTTGGCTATTCGAGGTTTTTTGTATTTCCATACAAATTGTGAAATTATTTGTTCTAGCTCTGTGAAGAATACTGTTGGTAGCTTGATAGGGATTGCATTGAATCTATAAATTGCTTTGGGTAGTATACTCATTTTCACTATATTGATTCTCCCAATCCATGAACATGGTATATTTCTCCATCTATTAGTGTCCTCTTTGATTTCTTTCACCAAGACATACAGACGGCTAACAAACATATGAAAAGATGCTCAACATCACTCATTATCAGAAAAATGCAAATCAAAACCACTATGAGGTACCATTTCACACCAGTCAGAATGGCTGCGATCCAAAAGTCTACAAATAATAAATGCTGGAGAGGGTGTGGAGAAAAGGGAACCCTCTTACACTGTTGGTGGGAATGCAAACTAGTACAGCCACTATGGAGAACAGTATGGAGATTCCTTAAAAAACCAGAAATAGAACTGCCTTATGATCCAGCAATCCCACTGCTGGGCATACACACTGAGGAAGCCAGAAGGGAAAGAGACACGTGTACCCCAATGTTCATCGCAGCACTGTTTATAATAGCCAGGACATGGAAGCAACCTAGATGTCCATCAGCAGATGAATGGATAAGAAAGCTGTGGTACATATACACAATGGAGTATTACTCAGCCATTAAAAAGAATACATTTGAATCAGTTCTAATGAGGTGGATGAAACTGGAGCCTATTATACAGAGTGAAGTAAGCCAGAAAGAAAAACACCAATACAGTATACTAACGCATATATATGGAATTTAGAAAGATGGTAATAATAACCCTGTGTACGAGACAGCAAAAGAGACACTGATGTATAGA
>NW_011495082.1:3605173-3679189 GCF_000754665.1 Bison bison bison
CAAAAGAGACACTGATGTATAGAACAGTCTTATGGACTCTGTGGGAGAGGGAGAGGGTGGGAAGATTTGGGAGAATGGCATTGAAACATGTAAAATATCATGTATGAAATGAGTTGCCAGTCCAGGTTCGATGCACAATACTGGATGCTTGGGGCTAGTGCACTGGGACGACCCAGAGGGATGGTATGGGGAGGAAGGAGGGAGGAGGGTTCAGGATGGGGAACACATGTATACCTGTGGTGGATTCATTTTGATATTTGGCAAAACTAATACAATTATGTAAAGTTTAAAAATAAAATAAAAAAAAAAGAGTAACATTAAAAAAAATTAAGATCATGGCTTGTAGTCCCATAACTTCATGGGCAAATCGAAGAGGAAAAGTGGAAGCAATGATGGATTTTATTTCTGAGGCTTCAAAATCACTGTGAATAGCAACTATAGCAATGAAATTAAGACACTTGCTCCTTGGAAGAAAAGTTATGACAAACCTAGACAGTGTATTAAAAAACAGAGACATCACTTTGCCAACAAAGGTCCATACCATCAAAGCTATGGTTTATCCAGTAGTTATGTACCTATGCAAGAGTTGGACCATAAAAAAGGCTGAGCAGTGAAGAATTGATGCTTTTCAATCATGGTGCTGGAGAAGACTCTTGAGAGTCCCTTAGACAGCAAGGAGATGAAACTAGTCAATCCTAAAGGAAATCAACCCTGAACATTCATTTGAAAGACTGATGCTGAAGCTGAAACTTCAACACTTTGGCTACCTGAGGCAAAGAGTTGACTCATTGGAAAAGAAGTTATTGGGAAAGATTGAAGGCATAAGGAGAAGTGGATGGCAGAGGATGAGATGGTTAGGTAGCAATATCAACTCTATGGATATGAATTTGAGCAAATTCTAACTGATAGTGAAGGACAGTAGGACCTGGCATATTGCAGTCCATGGGGCCACAAAGAGTGGGACATGACTTAGCAACTGAACAACTTCTACTTCTGTTCCCCAATATAGTAGAAATTCTACTCAAAGCAGTTAGGCCAGAAATAAAAATTTTAAAATGAAATATAGGGAAGAAATGACACTGTCCTTTTTCCTAGGTGACATGATTGTTGATAATTTTAAGAAACCTACAAAGGACCCTGTATAAATAATGAGTTTCAAGGTTGTAAAGTACAAGCTTAAGACAAAAAATGAATTGTTTTTCTATATACTACTTTTTGAAAACCTGAATTGTTTTTTAAAAGTAACATTTATAATAGTGCCTTCCCAAAATTTATACTTAGGCATATACACCTAAAAAAATATGTACAGGATTTATATATTGAAACATTAAAGCTGAGCACTGAAGAATGGATGCTTTCTAACTGTGATGCTGGAGAAGACTCTTGAGAGTCCCATGGATGCAAGGAGATCAAACCAGTCAATCCTAAAGGAAATCAACACTGAATATTCATTGGAAGGACAAGTGCTGAAGGTGAAGCAATACTTTGGTCACCTGATACAAAGAGCTGACTCCTTGGAGAAGACCCTGATGCTGGGAAAGACTGAGGCAAGAGGAAAAGGGGATGACAGAGGATGAGATGGTTGGATGGCCTCATCAACTCAATGGACTTAAGTCTGAGCAAACTCGAGGAGATATAGTTAAAGACAGGGAAGCCTGGCATGCTGCAGTCCTTGGAATCGCAAAGAGTTGGACACGACTGAGTGACTGAATGACAAGAACAATAAAATGTTTATGAAAGTGATCAGAGAAGATCTAAAAAAAAGGAGAGAAAAACTATGTTCATGGATTGGAAGTCTTAAAGAGTCAAGATGTCAGTTTTTCCCCAGAATAATTTCTATATTTAACATAATCACAATCAAAGCTGTAGCAGGCATTTTACAGATACAGTTTTACAGAATGCAGCAATCACTTACTTGAATTTAAAACTTTGAAACATTACAGCAATAAAAACTAGAGTGGTAACTGGGAAGGGATGGACATGTTAAGCGAAAGAATATAAAGCTCAAAAATAGAAACACGCTAATTTATCTTTTTCACTTATAACAACATTATAGAGATAATTCAAGCAGTATAATAATCACCCATTTAAAGTGTACAGTTTAGTGATGTTTATTGTGTTCATAAAGTCATATAACAATCACTAACATCTAATTTTAGAACACTTTTATCACCATAGAAAGGTTCCGATACCCATTAGCAGTCAATCCCCATTTCCTTTCCCAGCCCTGGTAACCACTACTCTACTTTCTGTCCCTACAGCTGGAAATATTCTACATGCTTTATATAAATGGAATCAAATAATATGTGGCCTTGGGTTTGGGGGGAAATATGTGGGTACCCGAGGGATCTGATCTTATGATAAGAATGTTTTGTATCTTGAGTGTTTCACGTCACTGTCCTGGTTGTGACTTTGTAGTATAGTTTCTGCAAGGTGTCATCCTTAGAGGCAGCTTGGTAGAGGGTACATGGCATATTCATATCATCTTACCTCTGTTATTTCTTACAACTGAATGTGAATCTACATTTCTCAAAACATTTGTTAAAACAATATCAACCGAATGGCCTAAAAGGCTGAGTTGGGATAATTCTTTGTTGTGGGGTTTGTCCTTTGTCTTACAGGATGTTTAGCAGATCTTTGGCCTCTATATACTAGTTACCAGTAGTACGTCACTCGGTACTGAAAACCAAAAAGGTGCCCAGACATTGGCAGATGTCCCCTGAGGGGTAAACTTGCCTCAGTTGAAAATCACTGTGTCGATATTGTTATTGATCTTCTACCTTAATGTTAATATTATGAAGTACTTTCCTTAATACATTTTCCTTATAACACAATTCTGAAAAACACTAAACTCATATACAGCAAAGAATGACAGACACTTTTATCCTTGTGAGCTTGTCTTTGCATTAACTCTCCATACCTGAGCATATTAACTAATTTGTTTCCATGTTTTCTCAGGCATTGTATTCTACAATGAAGGGTGAATATCATAAATTGTTCACAGTATCCATTTTTAGATACCTGATGTTTCTTAGCCATATATGAAAAGGTTTCTAATTTTCCAAGAATGATGATATAGCTTCAAATATATTCATAGAGAAGGCTATGGCAACAACAACAAAAAATCTATGCCCTATATATTGCTCATTGTATGGCATCATGATAGTTCAACAAGATTTTATAATCTAGCAGTAGGACTCTTCACTAATTACATTGAGTAAATAAATATTTAAAATATTAAGAAAGAAGGAAAATTACATTAGAAGAGTATCATGTCTAAAGTAAGAACAGCAAAGGTTATTGATTAAGCAATCAAGGTTTTTGATTAACATGAGCTGTTGGAAAGGAGGGAAGTCTTGGTTTCTGTATACCTTTCTATTTCTCTTATCACATTTCTCATATAAATGCACATTTAAATTAGAGGTTGGCAAACTACATCTTACTAGTCAAACCTGGCCTACCACTTGTTTTTCTACATAAAGTTATTTGGGACACAGCCATGCCCATTCATTTACATATTGTCTATTTATGCTTTTGTGCTACAATGGTAGAGTTTAGTTGCAACAGAAACTGGCCCAGAAAGCCTAAAACATTCGCTGTCTGACTTTTTACTCAAAAAGCCTGTGATGCCCATGTAAACTATAAACAAATTCTCACCAGAATATTAGATTACAAATTCTTTGCCATATCATTCACTAGTTTATTCTTTGTATTTGACTTTTGTACGTAAGTGGAAATGATGTTTGTTAAATGAAAGAAGATAAAACAATATCAAGAAAAGGGAAAAAGAGAAATAAGAGTTGAAAAGTGTTAAACATGCAGGAAAAATGAAAAGACTCGTGTATGAAAAAACTGACTGAAGGAAGGAACAACATCTGGAATGTAGTAGGAGGTGAAGAAAATTAAACAAAAGAGAAAAGTTATCTCTTAAACCTTCTAATCTCACTTGTGGTATTAGGGGCCATTGATGATTATTGCTTTCCAGTAATAAGCACTACTTTTAAAAACATGTTTTCTCATTGTTAAATAGCCTGCCTCAGATAGCAATGAGAATTCTCCTTGGTTTCATCTGTGACACTAACTGTATTTGAAATGATCTCTCAAATTTTTAGGGGTATGTTTTAAAAAGTAAATTTAGAAGAAAATTTATGTGAAAATATTTGATGTTTTACAAAATGTTATTATAATTTATTATAATGTTGCAGTGAATAATAAACTGTCACAAGAGTAGGATAGTACATTCATGTTCATTTCATGTTATTTTTATAATAGTGAAAATGATAACAACATAAATGACCAACACTGGGGTAGATGTTAAGTGTGTATATCAAAGAGCAAACGAATATATTGTACCATAGACATTTTTATGGGAATTATCAACTATACCTTGAGAGGAAATCTGGCTGCAAAGTAGTATACAAAGTATGATCCTAATTTTGTAAAATACAGATATATTGGATATATATGATTGGAAGGCACTATTCAAAAAGTAATATAAATCACGTCTTGGATATTATCCTGTGTAATACCACTAAAAATCAATATATGCTTCATTCATATTTTAATAGCAAGGGGAGAATAAAGGATATGTCAATATGGTGGGATTAAAAAAAAAGAAAGAAACTGTAGTTGCTCTAATTAGCAGTACAGTTTAGGTAGCTAGCTGAGGGGAAGCTGACTATGACTCAGAAGGAAAATCATGATGTTTGTGTGCATTGAGCTAAGAACAAAAGGGACCTGTCTTCCTGTCTCTACTCACGCACCTGTCAGGAGGAAACACATACCTCTTGTCCTCTAACATCTTGTTTATAGTGCACATAAAGAAAGCGGTATCCATCCAAAGTCAGGGCACTAAAGAAAAAAAGTATTTAAAAATATCTTGCATTTTTAATGTTTATTGTTCTATTGTCTCTAAGATTCTAGATTCACTTAGTATCCTGGTGCTTTTCACTAGTCTACTTTTAAAACCCTGAGTTCTACCTCATTTAACATCCCTCCTCTTCATTATTCTAACTGGAACCTGTTAAGTTGACTCCATTCCATGAATTCCTAGGTCCATTTGGAGTTCTGTGTCCTTCAGCATAATGACTCACCTGGGCCTGAAACCCACTGCCTTCTATCCCAACTAAGCCTACTTGTCTTCTCCATGGCAGCTGCGTTCAACAGCATATATTATTAATCAAGCTGAGTTTTGTTCCTGGTATTCCTAGCTCTTCAATGTCAGAGACATTGATTTTTGCAAGAAATAGTGGCTACTTGAAAGAGATCACCTTTATTTGGCTTTCTGGTTTCAGAAAACTAAAACTAGTCTAGGATTTTAGACTTACTGAAATTCAAAAGCCCAACCCTTATAGATATGCAACGCAAAGGCAAATAAATGACTAACTACTGAAGTAATCGACTGACTAAATGGATAACCTAAGAAGTGTGGAAGTAAAATCATACCACTAAAGTTTAAGGTCTGACAAATATGACTTCTTTAGTTAATTTGGGCTCATATGCTCCATTGCAAGCTGCTTCCTAAAAGATAAAAGTCCGAACTTATATAGAATCAAGATACCTTAAAGATAGCTAATATGATAGTATAATTTGAATATGAAGAAACCAAAAGAAAATTATTAAAAATAACTTGGCTTGAGGGGCAGGTGAGTAGCATAGGAAGATACAGATCACACTGTTGATTCCTAGTCTAGAGATCATTCCATTAATAGACACTATGAGGTGAATTAATGGTACTGAGTTGGTTACAAAGAATGGTCTTATAAGCTTTATTTTTTTTAATTTAATTTTATTTTTAAACTTTACAATATTGTATTAGTTTTGCCAAATATCGAAATGAATCTGCCACAGGTATACCTGTGTTCCCCATCCTGAACCCTCCTCCCTCCTCCCTCCCCATACCCTCCCTCTGGGTCGTCCCAGTACACTAGCCCCAAGCATCCAGTATCGTGCATTGAACCTGGACTGGCAACTCGTTTCATACATGATATTTTACATGTTTCAATGCCATTCTCCCAAATCTCCCCACCCTCTCCCTCTCCCACAGAGTCCATAAGACTGATCTATACATCAGTATCTCTTTTGCTGTCTCGTACACAGGGTTATTGTTACCATCTTTCTAAATTCCATATATATGCGTTAGTATACTGTATTGGAGTTTTTCTTTCTGGCTTACTTCACTCTGTATAATAGGTTCCAGTTTCATCCATCTCATTAGAACTGATTCAAATGTATTCTTTTTAATGGCTGAGTAATACTCCATTGTGTATATGTACCACTGCTTTCTTATCCATTCATCTGCTGATCAAAACCACTATGAGGTACCATTTCACGCCAGTCAGAATGGCTGCGATCCAAAAGTCTACAAGCAATAAATGCTGGAGGGGGTGTGGAGAAAAGGGAATTCTCTTACACTGTTGGTGGGAATGCAAACTAGTACAGCCACTATGGAGAACAGTGTGGAGATTCCTTAAAAAACCGGAAATAGAACTGCCTTATGATCCAGCAATCCCACTGCTGGGCATACACACTGAGGAAACCAGAAGGGAAAGAGACACGTGTACCCCAATGTTCATCGCAGCACTGTTTATAATAGCCAGGACATGGAAGCAACCTGGATGCCCATCAGCAGATGAATGGATAAGAAAGCTGTGGTACATATACACAATGGAGTATTACTCAGTCTTATAAGCTTTAGACTACCTTCCTTGTGTTCAAGAATTACCATATAATGATGGGTCCTATTCAAACAGGCTCTAGATATCTGGGATTTTAAAAAGGGGTCATTAGATTAGTTTCATTCCCTAATTTCTTTAAGGTCAACTAATTAATAACTAATTAAAACCAAACTTTAAACACTGAGATTTTTTACAGGAGGATGGCTAGTATCCAAATGATGACATAATACAGAAAATATGAATTTTATAATAATAAGAACTTAGATGGTTTAGGCTGAATTTATTCAACACTGCTTAATAATAACAAGCTTTGGTTCTAGCATTTTGTTTTGATTAACTTCATTAGTTTACAAAAAAAAGCCTTTTTTTCCTTTATCATTTATTTTTTTTGCAGGTCCATATGTTTTACTGGAGGGTGTGACATCAAAAATTTGTAACAAATTGTAAAGCAGCACATTTCAGGACCTCTACAAGGCTTGTGGAAAATGAAATGATGCCAGTACCCTTTATGTCATATAATCCCCCTGACCCAAGGAGAAATTCCCATTAGCATTTTACCATAGCAACCTAGCACTGAACTCTACACAGGAACATTCATAAATTGACATTACGGCATGATATGTTCAGATATGCACCAAAGAGGATTAGTTTTTCTTTTTGTCTATTTAGTTTGAATTCTCAGTCCCTTTTCTTTTGCATTTAATTGACTTTCTTCAGCATTCTTCAGGGGATGGAATTTTGTGAATAACTTTTGGAATTCAGGTTGGGTGTATAGCTCTTCCATTCATTAATTCAGCAAATATACAATGATACCCTACTCCAGGCAAGACAACAATTAATTAGATAAAATATTGCTACTTAGATAATGAAGTTATCTGAGCTGGTCATAAGTTCACTGGGGAATTCTATTAATACCAAAAATACAAAGAAGAATTCATACCTATCTTTCTCAAACTATTTCAAAAGATTGAAGGGGTGATGCTCCCAAAGTCATTCTATGAAACCAGTATCACCCTGATTAATACCAAAAGCAGACAAAGACAATATTAAAAAGTAAATTACAGCCCAGTATCTTTGAATATAGAAGCAAAAATCATTGGTAAAGTATTAGCAAACAGAATCGAATAACAATAAGAAAGATCATGCACAATAATCGAGTTGGATCACAGGTATGGTCCAACACAAGCAGATCAATCATTGTGGTGTACCACATCAACAAAAGACAAGACAGAAGCCACACCATCCTCTTCATAAATGCATAAAAAGCATTTGATAAAACTCTATTCATTATAAAAACTCTCACCAAAATGTATAGAAGGAAAGTATCTCAATAATGAAAATCATTTACAACAAACGCACAGCCAATTTAATACTCAAGGCTGAAAAGTTGAAAGTCTTTCTGCTAAATTCTGTAATAAGACAAGGATGCCCCTTCCCTTCTATTCAACGTAGAATTGGAACTCCTAACCACAGCAATGAGATAAGGAAAGGAAATAAAAGTTATCCTGATGGGAAGAGGTAAAACTGTCACTATTTGTGCATGACATGATACTCTATATAGAAAATCTTAAAAGACTCCACACAAAAACTATTAGAAATGATAAATGAATTCATCAAAGTAGCAGGATATAAGATCAACATATCAAAATCAGTTGCATTTCTTTATATTAACAGTGAAATATCAGAGAAGATTAAAAAAATCCTATTTAAATTAGTGTCAAAAAATGCTTAGGAATAAACCTAACCAAGGATGTGAAAGACCTATATGCTGAGAACTAAAACAGTGGTTAAGGAAATTGAAAGATGGTACAAATAAGTGGAAAGATACCCCTTGCTTTTGGATTTTGGAAGAATTAATATTGTTAAAATGTTCATACTACCCAGAGCAATCTACAGACTTAATGTGATATCCATCAAATTACTGATGATATTTTTCATAGAACTGGAACAAATATTCAGAATTTATATGAAACTGCAGAAGATCCAGAATTGCCAAAGCAATTCTGAGGAAAAGAATGAAGACAGAGGTAGAAACATTCTAGACTCTAGATTATACTACAAAGCTGCAATAATCAAAACAGCATGGTATTGGCACACACACAGAAAACAGACAGCTGAGAAGTAAACCTGCACACCTATGGTCAATTAATCTACAACATAAAAGGAAAGAATAAGCAATGGAGAAAAGACAATATCTTCAGCAAGTGGTACTGGGAAAGCTGGACAGCCTCCTGTAAATCAGTAAAGTTAGAACACTCCCTCACAGCTTACACATAAATAAACCCAGAATGACTTAAAGACTTAAATATAAGACATGACACCATAAAACTCCTAGAAGGGAACGTAGGCAAAACATTGTCAGACAAATCATACCAATTTTTTTTTTTTAGATCAGTCTCCCAAGGCAAAAGATATAAAAGCAAATGCAAACAAATGAGACTTAATCAAACTTATAAGCTTTTGTACAGCCAAGGAAACCATAGGTGAAAAGACAGCCTATGGACTGGGAGAAAATATTTGCAAACAATGCAACCAACAAGGGTTGCATTTCCAAAATACAGAAACATCTCATACAACTCAATATAATAATAACAACCTACCAACTGACTCACATGCACAGATAACAAACTTATGGTTACCAAAAGGGAAAGGAGAAGAGGAGGGATACATTAGGAGTATGAGCTTAAGAGATACCAATCACTATATATAAAACAGATGGGCAACAAGGATTTGCTGTATAGCACATGGAACAATATTCAGTGTCTTGTAATAACCTGTAATGGAAAATAATCTGAAGCTATTACCTGAAGCTAATACTGTAAGTCAGCTGCTGCTGCTGCTAAGTCACTTCAGTCGTGTCCGACTCTGTGCGACCCTATAGACGGCAGCCCATGAAGCTCCCCCTTCCCTGGGATTCTCCAGGCAAGAACACTGGAGTGAGTTGCCATTTCCTTCTCCAATGCATGAAAGTGAAAAGTGAAAGTGAAGTCGCTCAGTCGTGTCCAACTCTCAGCCACCCCATGGACTGCAGCCCACCGGGCTCCTCTGTCCATGGGATTTTCCAGGCAAGATTACTGGAGTAGGGTGCCATTACCTTCTCCAGTAAGTCAGCTATAGTTATGTAAATAAAATATTGATAAAATAAACTGAAAAGAAAAAAAAAAAAGAATGGCCTTAGAAGTTTCAGAGTGATTTCCTTGTGCTCAAGAGCTGCCATATTGCAATGAGTCCCAGCCAACCAGGCTCTAGATATCTGGAACTTTTAAAAACGGATCTTGTGATTAGCTTAGTTCCACTAGGGTGATCTCCCTAATTTCAGGTCAACTGATTAGTAACCTTAATTATATCTGCATAATCCCTTTTTCCATATAAAAGAGTTTTTTCTTTGTTTTTAATTCAAGAGACAATAGGGTACCATGGTTGAAACCTCATACATTCACCAAATATAGCTGATGGGCACTGCCCACTCTTGGGCAACTGCAAGTTCTCAGTAGTTTCTAGTGGGGGCTTCCCTGGTGGTCCAGTGGTTAAGACTCTGCCTTGCCATGCAAGGGAGACCAGTTTGCTCCCTGGTTTGGGAAGATTCCATGTGCTGCAGAGCAACTAAACCTGTTTCCCACAACTACTAAAACTCATTCTCCTAGAACAAGAGAAGCCACCACAATAAGAGTAGTCCCTGCTCTCGGCAACTAGAGAAAGTCCACAGACAGCATGTTACAAAAGACCCACCGCAGCTAAATAAACTAATTACATAAAAAAATAGTTTCTAGTGAACAACCTTGGTGCAATATTTCGCATCCTGTTCTTTTGTTGAATCCTGACTCTGCTTACAGCGTTATTCATGTGCACCGTGGATCCATCTGCCAATCATCACTTTATATTTTGCACTCACATTCACCAATCAAGTGCAGATTTGCAATAACCAGGATAATGTTTAAAACCCTCTTTGCAAGTTCATTTGGCCTCGAATATATGTACTCACCATTGTACTTTATTCAGGTACTTAATCATTCACTACACATATACACACTGGGAAATAGCAAGATGGAGCCAGAAGAAAGCTATATGCACAATTTTAAGCAATGAGTTTCAAATAATGGCCAAAGACAAAGATTTTTTTTTCCAGAGGTACTAGAGGAGTATCTGAGTTCTCACTCTCAGGAGAGGCATCTGGTTGACAGTAGAGAACCTGGCTACCAGGTAATGACCCTGCTATATTCTCTACCAGCAGAAAACAATCTGGACAAAATCCATTCCTGCTAGGTAAGGATTTTTAGAGTGGCCAGCCATTAATGTTCCTGGCTCCAGAACAGTGCCCCAAATGTGCCCAAAAGTACCCAAAAGTGTCTCATGGTAAGATGCCAGCATGCCAACCCACTGATTTCAGTCCAAGCAAAGAACTGCAGTTGAGGCCACCCTGACATCTGACCTACAGAACTGTAAGATAATAAATCGGTGTTGTTTAAGATGTTAAAGTTGTGGTACTTTGTAAGGCAGTAATAGAATACTAATATGCTCACTTCATAGTCTAATGTTGTTACACCCAAGTGCTGTATAGTTTCCCAAGACCACAGTATAACAGAGTACCATAAACCTAGTGAGTTAAAGCAACAGAAATTTAACTTCTCATAGATTTTAGAGGCTGATAGTCTGAAATCAGTATCTTTGGGCCAAAATCAAAATATCAGTAGGACTCTGCTCGCTCTGGGGCCCTAAGGGAATCCGTCGCTTACCTCCTGTTTTCTGGTAGCTCATGGAATTTCTTAGCTTGTGACTGCAGCGCTCCAATCCCTAGCTCAGTCTTTACACCACCCTTGTCCTCCTCATTTCCCCCCAACCCTTGTGTGTGTACAATCTCCTTCTGCCTCCCTTTTATAGGGATACATGTCATTGTATTTGGGGCCCATCTGGATAACCCAGAATAATTTACCCATTTCAAGATTCTTAACTTAATCACGTCATGTCTGCTGCTGCTGCTAAGTCGCTTCAGTCGTGTCGAACTCTGTGCGACCCCATAGACGGCAGCCCACTAGGCTCCTCTGTCCCTGGGATTCTCCAGGAAAGAATACTGGAGTGGGTTGTCATTTCCTTCTCCAGTGCATGCATGCATGCATGCTAAGTCACGTCAGTCGTGTCCGACTCTGCGCGACCCTACGGACAGCATGTCTACAAAGATCTTATCTCCTTCTTTTGTCAAATAAACTTATATTAATAAATTTTGAGGATTAGTCCATGGTATCTTTTGGGGCAAGGAGCCATTTTTTCAGTCTTATCATGCACTGTGAGTAGTCATTCATTATATCTCTGGATTCCAGTCTTCCCATTGGAAAAATGGGGCTGAACATGACTCTTTCAAGGGATTAATGTAGCAAGAACTAAAATAATGCTTATACAATGTCTACCATAATGCCTAGAACAAAGTTGACATCCAATGAAGGATAATTATTATTTTTTTCCAGAAAAACTGCAATCAGTTGGGGACACAGGTATTTGAAAATCCAAGGTGAAAAAAATTAGAGTCTTCTAACATAAAGATAGAAGCTTATCTTTCCTTAATCTTTTAGATGCTAGAAATTGTCCATTTATCAGCTACGTCTGTTTTAGAGAATTGTCAAATGACTGCTGTCTTGCTACCATTATAATTCAATTGGATTCCACTTTAACTCTGCAAATGTTCACTCATTCTGCTATGTGCAAGGAACTCTGCTGTTCACCAGGACATGCATAGCTAAGCAGGACACAATCTGTGATTTAGTCAGCCTTACAATCCAGCAGGGGAACAAGAGTTTTCCATAAATACTTGCCTCAGAGAGCACATACTATATCCTAAGTAAGTTGAATATTAATTTTGGTAGTCCCCATTTTATGAGGTTTGCATCCAAACTTGAAAGCGAATACCATCAACTGCAAAACACAAGCACAAGTATTAGAATCTTCTGATTTATGGTCAGTGAAAAGACAATGCAAGTAATCATGATTTCTTTTGCATGCAAATTTTCTATAAGTTTATAAATACACATTGTTCTAAGGAAGATCCACGTAAGAAAGATCTGAAAATAACTCGTCACTGGTTTCATTTACCAGCTGCCTAAGCTAAGCCTGCATGCCCCTGCATTTCACTGTGAGGCTGCCTTGGGCTGACTGGAAATCATAAAGAAACAACTGGCTCCTGGACTCTCACTGAGTCCCAGGAAATATTTTGTGAAAATTCAGGCATCCTCAATAACATGAATACTTCTGAAATAATTCTTTTTTGCTTTAAATGTTTTTGTCATAAAACTGTGCTTGTGGTATTGCTGTCTATGTTGGCAGTAGTCTTTTAAGTCAATGGAATTTTTTATAAAACAAAACAAAAAGACAGTGACTCACTAATCTGTTTAAAGCAGACAAAACATTAGATAAAATAGCAGAAATTGTTCCAAGGTTTTGTTTTCCCCCCTTTTTTTTAATCTTGCTGTTTGTTTCTTTTCTTTCTCCTACCTCTTCTTCTTTTGTTTTTTTTGTCCTTTTAGATTTACTTCTGCAATTAAATTTGCATCAATAGTCCGATGATACATTAAGGTTGACTCTCTGTTAACCCTCAGAACATTCCAGTGTGGTTGTCCCTCTCTCATCATCTGGTGCTTATAGACATAAATCGAATATAACATACAGGGACTGGGAAGAAAATACAGAAAAACTAAAATTTATACAGAGATTTTGTTGTTGTAGAAATCTTTATCTTTTAAAAGGAGGGCCAACTGCCAGCAAAAGCAACTGGCAAAATAGCATACAAGCAGGTAAGGTGTTGGATATTACTATTTGAACTATGATACTTTGAATCTGGTAAGATGGAAATACTTTAACTTATCTTCCCCATGCTAGACTAACACCTCATGAAGCAGACCCAAGTAACAGTATATTTCAGTGCTCAAAAAGATTCTCTGTGTATTTGTGGGGTGATGCAACTTCCAAGCACAATATTTTTGAAACCCTAGTGTTAAGCAAATTATTAGACTGATCCAGTAGACTTTCAAAGCCACATATATTATTCTGCCTGATTTGTGACTTCCACAATACCAGCAATTCAGAGGATATAGAAAGAGAAGTTTAAGAAAGAACAGCTTCTTTCTAACTTCAATGTGGATAGAGTAAATTATGCTTTCCCTTTTGAAAAATGAAAGAAAACATCAGAAACACTTTTTTTAATTGTTACTGTTCCCTGTCTAGGCATCAGTTCAGGATACCAGATGAGCATCGATGATCTGACAAGGGGGTTGCAATTTGGCAGCCTTAAGTACGTCTCTGTGTTTAAAAAGTGTCCCACACATTTTACTCACTACTACAACCAGTTTATGGGTTAATGATGATAAAAGAAGGACTTTGTTCTGGGCTAGAAAAAACATAGAACCATACAAGAGCTGCTTCTCATTAAAGAGCCCCCTCAGAGATCTCAGGCTCCCCTCCTTGCCCTGTCTTTTATACAAGCCCCACCTGTAAGGATGTCAGGTGAGAGCAGGGTTGAAAGAGTGTGATGAGAGAGATCAAAATTCATTTTGCCGAACATTTTTCTTTTGTTATCTGGTGTTTTTATTTTCCCAAAGGGATAAAAAGCCTTCATTCACTTTGTTTCTCATTTATTCGAGGAAAGAAAATTGCCTGGCATAATGAACAATGCAGACTTGTTAGTCAATATCATAACAGAATATAGTCGCCTGGTGGCTCAGATGGTAAAGAATCTGCCTGCAATGCAGGAGACTCAGGTTCGATCCCTGGGTCAGGAAGATCCCCTGGAGAAAGGAATGGTAACCCACTCCATTTATTCTAACCTGGAGAATGCCATGGACAGAGGAGCCTGGTGGGCTACAGTCCATGGGATCACAAAGAGTCAGCACAACTGAGAGACTAACATACTTTTTCATCATAATAGAATATAATTCTATTTTAAATATACCATAAGTTTCCACCTTCTCAGAAGGGGCCAACAATAAACGTACATACTATACACCTGAAAAATGTGAAGAATCAGCTCTCATTGATTCCAACCAGGCATTAAAATCTGTTTTTATAAGCTAGAGCTAGGCCTGCACCTAGCAGGGGAAAGCTGCTAAAACTTTCAGGATGGAGAAAAAAATCACCCACATACATTTCAGAAAGTGTTCTTGCTTCCATTCTAATTTAAGGAGTAATCAGGGCCCTGGATTTTGACGAATACACCTCTGCAACATGTTATAAGAGAAGAGAAAAAAGCATGGAATTGATGTGCATGTCACTGTGCTGTTCTGCCAAAAGGAAAACAGGTTCAGTACCACAGGTACACAGCACATTACTGCTCTCTGTCGTCTCTCCAACGATGGTACCTAAAAGCATGTTCAGTAGCCATCAGACTTTTCAGGTCAGTTAACAAAGAAAGAGAGAAAATATCCCCACCCAAGCTTTGGATGTGGGTACTTGTGCAATAATGAATTTTCAAAGGTGACAGGTTACGTGATGAGTTTGCACATAGGATTGTACCTGGCCCTCAAAGGTTGCCATCCCGTGAACTGAGAACCTCAGCTCACTTGCCCTGGTGAACAGCAGACCAGCGCTGCCTTTGTATGCTTGGTAAGCTGTTCTCGCTATTACAGACACTGATTCAGCTGTTCCAGCTGTATACGCTGTTGTTTATTCTCTCTTATTTGCTCACCATATGTAATGATTTCCTCAGATAGCAAGAGTACTTGGGTTGTGCTTTTATTTAGAAACTCTTTCTTTCGTATGAGTGATTGTTGAGCATTCAATTATAGCTGAATTTGAAACAGTTAGGATCCAATTCTAATTGATTTCAATGTAAATCCATAGATTTTCTAATCAAGCCAACGGAGCTGTCTGAAGTTCAATGCTGAATGACTAGTTAAGACCCTAACATTTTTGCTTATGCCAAAATCAATAAGTAGCATTTTATTTCATTTTTGACTGGATCTTTTGTGTCTAGAATCAAGGCATTTACAGCAATTTGTTGACATTAGAATGTGTATTATTTTGTACCTGTACATCCCAGGCCAGATAGAAGCACTTGAAATGTAAAAATGATTAACAGAACTACTCAGGAATATTTTTAAATCTAAGGAACACTTTTATAGGGGAGGTGAATAAAACCAGCAGCTGTTTGACATTAGGTGTTCAGACTGCCAGTTTATGGTGGGTGAAGAAAGTTAAGTTTTTTTTTTTTAATACATAATGTCATGATTACAGAGCATCACTGCAAAGAGGGTTAGGCTTCAGAAGATAACCAGACAAACCAGTTCTTAAGAGGGTGGCTGATTGGCTGGTTTGCTAAAGATAAATCTTTCCTCTTCCAAATATTCTGAAAAAAAAAAAAAAAGTAGACTAATAGCGAGAAGTGTAGTGATTTGCACATTATCCAAGCCATTGAGTTATTCCTGCCTGTCCTCATTCTGGTTCTTGATTTGCAGGCCAGCTATGCTCTGCAGCTGGAGCAAATTATATCAGCAGAAGTGCTGATGTGACCACAAGTTGACAAAAGGACATGATTTCTAGTAGCAAAAAAGCAACTAGATTTTATGAAATTGTATCTAATAATGTTGTTTAACTCATGGATCCTGCATCTGACGCCTGCTTTTTATCCAGTCCTTTCAGCGGCCCTTTGTTAACAGTCACTCAGAAGAGGAAATAAAATGTAGCCATTGAAATAAAAATTGCTCTACTCTTTTTAATAGCTCAGCTGCAGGCTCTATTGTTTTATTTAATGGATTGTATAACTGAAGTCTCTCCTCCTGATGATTCCCATTTGGCTTCTGAGTCCCCAGACTCTGTCAGAATCTTGGGGGTTCCAGAAAGGAGAGGACTCGGGTGCTTTGATTGTTCCAAATACAAGTGGATAGTAAAAGTGATAAGATTCTTTAAGATATAATTCCTGCTCTGGACTCAACAGTACTATGTGCAGTAAGCAGAGCTTTCTCACCAAGAGAAGGCAAGATTAGATAGACTGTTCCATGATTCAACGATTTTAGTTCAGGACACAGGAGGTTTGTTTGCTTGGCTTAAACATATAGGGGCAAATACGGTTGCAGGCAGTAGAAAGCGGATAAAAAGGAAATAGAAGGACTAGAATAAACAGTTGTCTTCTTTCTTGTCAAAATCCCTGTGTTGTCCTCTAATTGAGAGCTGTGGGTTCTTTGCCCCAGGAACCCCTGCCCAGTGCCTGTCTCTGTTCTCCTGGCTTCATGGCCAATGTGTGAGTGCACCTGTAAACCATTTGCCTTACTGTCATCCTAAAGAGTGTCATCTGAATGTTATATTCTGAATTATTTTGTTTTTGTTTTTCAAAGCCGTTAAAATGTGTCTGAATTTTGCTGGAAGGATTACAGGTGATTTAAAAAATATTTATTTTACTTCTACTTTTTTAATATAAAATTGTACTATGTGTATATTCTAAAGATCAAAGTTAAAAAAGTGCTTCCTACATAAGAAAAGTGGTATAAAATACCAAATAAAAAAGATTGACCCCCCCTCCCTGCTCTATATTTATAAATATTTGAAACATAAATGAATCACAGACTATTTACCTGACTAAAATAAACTGTTATGCTATGGTTCTTGGAGAATCCTGCAAAAAGATTTTATAATTTATTTTTGCCCTGCTTTGCTATGTTCTGTCAAAGCAGGTTCATTGTTTTAGGGACAGGAGGAGAAAGATTTGTTAAATCATGAAGTGCTAAGAAGCCTTTCAGCTGAGGAAGATACACAATGTACCAAGCAGTTAAAACAAATCATACGGTATAACCTGTTAAGGATGTAATTGAGATACATGTAATCATTAACCTTGGAACAGACTGGGAATCCGTTAATGAATCAAATCAATACCCTCTCCACTGATCCATAATAATTTGAAAGAAATGAAAAATTTAACAGTTACTGTATGTGAGGTTATCGTGGGCTGCAATTAGCTAGCCTCCAGGAGATTATGTTACCTAGTTACCAGAAGGTAAGTATAATTTCTGTAGATCTTCTGGAGAGACTGTCATAAAGACAGGTGCCAGACGTGGAAATAGGTCAGGAATAGATGTTTGGTATGGCCCAAAGCTTGGTCATCTTTCTGTCATTTCATTTTATACACCTTCTTATGACATTCCATACTCCTAGTTATATGAATATATTGCTTTGAAAAGACATTACAATTGAATTTTATCAGTTTAAAAAAGTGATTATCCCTTTTTTGTTAGTACACGTCTAGATCTCATAAGAGAGGGCAAAGAGGTCAAGGCAAAAATTTCTGCATTTGGGAACGAATTTCTTTAACATGAGCTTTTGGCTGCAGGCAAGATACTTGTGTATGAAAATATTTGTTTGTACAATTCCCTCATCTTAACATTCCCAGCATGGTCATTTTTGCCAGTGGAATTTTATAGAAGGATAGTGAAAAGGAATGAATGTCTTGCCTCAGTGAATATCTGTTGAACCCCCCAATTTTTTACATCCCCATTTGGCAAGCAGGATACAGCACCCTTCAAAAGTGTGGAAAGAGCAAAGTGATCCCAGGGCCCGTGGCACATATATATATATATATATATATTGCTTTTATGTAAATCTTAGTTAGAAAAAACAATCTTGGAATGTGAAGTTCCATAGGAAGATCTCAATTTGGGGGAGATATAAAAAGAGATATTGCCATTCTCTAGGGAATCAGTAAATAAAACGGAGAACAGAATTTAAAAAATGCATGTAAAATATATGCGTATGGAAATGTTAAGAGCCTTATTTTATAATGCCAAGGAGGGCACAAGATAAAAACTGTTGTCATTTGTTTCCAGGGAAAGCAGTCGGTGAGACCCAGGCACAGTAGGATAGTTAGTTAGCTACCACATGTAAAGCTGAGAGCAGATGGCGCCGTTGATATAGAGCGCAGGAATGTGCGTGTTTATGCGGGTGCGTTTCTGTGCGTGTGCGTGTGGAAACCAGCAAGGAGTTTGACACTGATGTACTCCATCAAGTCCAGTTATAAAGAACAAGTAGATAGAACAACATTCTGTGCATCTGGCAGCCTAACTAGCTCTGTCAATCTGTGGATACTGCTGACATTGTACTATAAGCTTCGATTCCATCTGTGTTGTTTATTTTGAGCTGGATTTACTGCACACTATGTGAATTGATGATGGCTAGAAGGTCCAAAAGATTCTGAGTCTGTTTAAAGTTCCAAGGTGTCAAATTACACAGGATTGTGTCACGAACATTATGAAAGGGTAAGTGGAGAGGCAAACTGATTTCGGTATTTGTTAGACGTCCAAGAAAAATTGCTGAAAATATAGATGAAGAAGGTTTATGAAAACATCTAAAGAGTACATATGAACTCCTGCAATCAAATGTTTCTTTTTCAAGTTGTATTGTGTCATTTTAAAAAATTCAAAATATGTACAAACAAATAGACAAGTCAAATGAGCTCTCCACTCTGAGGTTGTGACATGCATATTATTCAAAACTTCCTGATCGGTACCATACTAAATTGCCAGAATAAAGGAATGGACTTGATTGATGAGGGTTACACCTGTCTTCTTTCTGAATAGCTAGAACTGAGCAACAAGTATGTTTCTATATATTCACTATTAAGTTATTCTGTGAAATTCTTTTTCTGCTTCAGCTTCTTTCTGTATAATGAGACATATATAAATCTTTCTACCATACAGTTATGAAATGGGCTTTGCTATCTTCACCAAGAAATCACTAAATAGTTAAGAATACACTTTTTAATGAAAACTGTGCACATTTATGTGAGAAAAACACTATTTGATATAGGTCATCTATATCAAGGCTTTTGTCTGCTTTAATTTTCAACATAATGTGCAGCTAAATGCTATCCCTATATAATCCAGAACATTTCTTTGAACACAGAGAAAAGAGATTTAATGATTCAGGTGTTATATAAGCATCTCTATATCTGATGTCACCACATTTCATGTGGTGAAATGTCTGCTTGTATGGTGAGTAGCCCAGATTAGAATTTTCCTGCACCACAAATAATAGAGACTAGACTGTATGCAGTTTGGCTTATAATCATTTAGGGGAAAAAGCATTCTGCTTCTGTTTTATACAAATTTCAATTCATGATTTTTACCCCCCCATTCAGGTAGTGGTTGATTAGGCTGAACTGTGTCATTGATGACAGATACATTTATATGTAGCTCTGTCCTCTTTAAAGAATGTTTTAAATTATCCTATCTGGTTTTTCTCAGAGCTAGGCCATCAGAATCTATGAAAGTAGTTCATCTGCTTGGTAATGCTTAATGTTCATTGTTCATAAGTACTTATTCATATTCATAACATATGCTAGGTAATGTGAAATACACAAGCCAATATACTATATGATCCCTATCCTCAAGAAACTAATAATATCTAGCTGATGAATTAAGATATTCTTATAAAATCTGAATAGCAGGACAGATACTAAATGCCAATTTAAAAATACAAGAAGGACACAAAGTAGACTCAAATTAAGTTGAAAGTATTCACTATAGTTTTCTATCTGCCAGATACTAGATGGAGGCTTCCTCTCCATTAGTTATCTCACCTGACACCTCAACAGCTTTGTGGGATGTCCTTGTTCTTCCTCTGGACAACAGAGGCTGGGGAAATGAATGTAACACGTGTAGATCAGATAGCCACTAAGTGACTGAACAAGGCTTCATTGAAGTTCACCTCCTCCTCCTCAAACATACACTGAACATCTGGTCTATACCAGGCATAGTTCTTGGCACTGGAATAAATAAAATGCAAAAGCTGTTTCAAGAAATGTACAGGCTTGTAAGGAATAAAATATAAAATGTTTCATGTGGGCCCAAGGCAGCAGTGCTGAAATAGATGTATGTATAGGGAGTGATAAGAGCACAGAGGAGGGTATCTAGCTCAGAGAGCCGATAGAGCTTGACAGAGAAGGAAAGGCTTCCCAGGCAGGCACAGGCATGAACAAAAAGTACTGATCAGAACCAAAGGGATAGCAGGACATGGCATGTTTGTAGCACACCCTGGTAACTCACGTGGACCACTGAGGGAAACACACTGAATGTTGTGCATTCGTAACAGGATATAAGAAGAAGTAATCCCAGGGGGCTGAGGTAATGAGGAAGGGCTTGAGTGACATTGGTCTTCAGTTGACTCATAAAATTAAGGTAGATTTTTGAACAGAAAGATAAAGAAATAATTGTACACTGTAGGTAAAGTTAAAAGGGAGGTATTTGGAGATAAAAGTGTATTAAACCAATATGGGAGACTGAGGGAAATACAGGCCAATATGACAGGTCTGCTCATGTTCCATCTTGGCTACCAGTTGCCTTGTACAAACTTGGAACCTATTATTATCTGGTCTATCTCTAAAATCTTAAATTCCTTTCTCTGACAAATTCTTAGCCTTGGAGTTCTCATTCAGACCTCCTCATTCTCCATGTTGATCAAGACATTTAATCCCTTAACCCTCAAAACTGTATGTCTCTATCATTCCCAATCTAAATCCTGACTAACTTAGTCTCCCTGGCCTGTCGCTCTGACCTCTCTTTTTACCTCAAGCCTTGGTTGCTCAGTTGTGTCTGACTCTTTATGAGACCCCACAGACTGCAGCCCACCAGGCTGCTCTGTCCATGGAATTCTCCAGGCAAGAGCACTGGAGTGGATTGCCAACGCCCTTCTCCAGAGGATCTTCCTGACTCAGGGATCAAACCTGGGTCTCCCTCCCACATTATAGGCAAATTCCTTACCCTCTGAGCCACCAGGGAAGCCACTTTTACCTCAAAGTCCTTGCTAAATTTTCCTTCTATATTATGCCTTACTGGAAAAAACCAAAAACCAACGCCCCACTCAAGATTGGATAAATTCTTCCTTAGTTCCCCACATCTCTTTCCCATTATTCAAATAGATGGTTATCGCCTCTATTTTCCTTTATGTTAGCTATCTTTTTACCTCCAGTTTATTATCTCTTCCCAAAGGAAAAAGACATGGGGTCGCAAAGAGTCGGACACAACTGAACGACTAAGCACAGCACAAGAAAACAGAATCCATCAGCCAAATACTACAAGCAAAGGTTGATATACCTAAGTCTCTCCATCTTTAAAAACAACTCAGTACCCTTGTCCTCAAGTCACTCTTTAGGTATTGTTCTATTTTCCCCTTTCACAGGAAAACTTCTTTAAAAAGTGTTTCCCCCTTGCCTCATTCTCTGTGCATTCCCCAACCCATTACAATCTGGAAACCACCCCCAAGAATTTCCTGAAACTGTTGTTAAATGCTTTGTTTCTAAATCCCTAATGAGTTTCTAATCCCTTATTTTACTTATAGGGCTTAGTACTGGTGACTAATTTCTCCTCTTTAAACACAGTCTCCTTGCTTTAATGATACCACGCTCTGTCATTTTCTTTGTCTTTCTTTCTATTTCACAGCCATTTCCTTCAACAGCAGTGTCTTCGGGTTGTCTCTTGCCACGTCCTGTATACAGTCTTTTGAGTAGCATCATTTATAGCTTTAATTACCATCTATGTGCTTCGATTACCATCTCCATGTGAAAGAATCCACTCCAAGGAATAAATCCTCAAGAACTTTCATTTTTTATAATCTCAGTCTATTTTTTTTATTTAAATGTAATGTAAATTTATTTTTGTAATCGAAGGATAATTGCTGTACAGAATTGTGTTGCTCTGTGCCAAATTAACTTCTTGACTCCTCTGCTTGGATGTCCCATGGCCATCTGAAAGGCGGCATATCCAAAACTGAATGGACCATCTCCTTCCTTCATTCTTTTAGCCAGACTTCCTAAATATTTCTCAGATATGTGAACTTTTGTTTTTTCTTTTCTAAAAGCATTATGCTCAGCCTGATTAAGGTAAACTAAAGGACTCCAAAATTTCAGAACATCTATAATTGAGTAAGGAAGTTACACTTCACATGGCCAGAGGAAACAATTAAATGGAGCTGACAATATACGTCTCTTAATTGAAACAGTTGAATGAACCACAGCTAAAATACGAAATTTCAAAAGCCTAACCCATTAGAAACAAATATTTTAAGCAAGTTAAGACCAAAAGGCATATCATCTTTATATTTTTATTCCTAGCTCAAGCATTGTGAGTTACAACACAGTTGCTGGCCAATTAATATTTCTTTAATGAATTATTAGGTTTGCTCTTAAATACTTCAGAAAAGCAAGAAGTATTACAAAATTCTCACCAGTTCATTCACATGTGTTTGTGACTCTTTTGCAACTTTTTCTATACACCGAATGGCTGATGAAATAAGGATGTCAAAACTGTTTCTACTAGTTACTTGATGAAATTATGAATTTTCTTAGAACACAATAATAAAAAGAATATCAGGTATTAAAGTGACTAGCCATATTAACTTTGTATAAAAATGAATTTCTATTCTACAGCCTTACTTTGTGAAATCAGCCACTATTCAAAATAGTTTTGACTGGCTCAACCTGGCTTATTGCTGTAAATATAAAATGAGTGTTTTACACATCTTGATAATGACAACAGTTGACTCTTCCTTAACCACAACAAACTTTATCTTCTTTTTCCTCAATGAAGTAATTTCCTCCCTGAGCAGTGAGTATAGACTAATGTGCTATAGAGCCTGATAAGTTCATCTTTCAGTAATATTCCGGACTTAAACAGAAATGAAATTTTACTGTGGTCCTGTCCTCCTTTAATTATGAAATATGCAAATATAAGAAAACGTATAAAAGCATAAGTGCACAATTTAATGAATTGTAACAATGCAAATATTTATGTAACCACCAGCACATTACAAATTAGAACTATGTGAACAACCTATCCAGTTGTAACCCAGCCCCTGCCACTCAAAGAAATCACTGTCCAAACATTTATGGTAATAACTTTGTTGCTTTTCTTTATAGTTTTATCACCTGAAAATATATCACTAAGTAATTCAGTTTTGCCTGTGTGAACTTTAAATGGAATCATATAGTATATATTTCTTTGGTGTGACTTCTTTCAGTTAATATTAGGCTTTTAATTAAGATTTCTCCATGATTCTAGATATCTGTAATTCATTTATTTTAATTGCTGTCAATAATCTACACCTTGATTTACTTTTCCATTCCATTGGTGATGAACATTTTGATTAGTTGTAGTTTTTGGTTATCATGAATAAGGATGCTATGGCATTTGTGCATATCTATCCTAGTATATCTAACCATCTCTTTTGGTAGGGTATACAATTAGAAGTGAATGTTGGGTCTGAAAAAAAAATATATATCCTCAAATTTTACTACAATGAAAATGAATTTTTCATTAGTTATACTAGTTTAACTGGTTTTCAAAAATAATTTCTTAAATTCTGAAGGTAAATTCCATCTCTTATTACATATATCACATGGGAACAAGTAAATAGTCTGACAAAATAATTCAAAATAAAATGTAAAATAAAGTATTAATGCCTAAAAGGGATGAACAAATATTGGTACTTTTTTTCCTGATGAAAATACATATTTTTTCTCATAGAAATGATAAGAATGCATCAACCACATTTATCTAAATTCTTAAGAGTGCAGACAGAAGTACATAGATCTTATGGAGATTCAAAAGTGAAGTACAATGCTTAGATTTTCATTTTATGGAACTCACATTTCTCTCACAGTATTACAAAGTTTGAAAATCTTGCTCAACATGCAATTAAACAATCATTCTGTGGATTCATTAAAGAGTTTGCTCTTAAAATATAACTTTCACTTTTATATTTATACAATTTCGACCATGAGAAGGAGCTTTATACTGAAAACAGTAAATCAAATCAGTACTCTCTTTGACCTGGGAACTACTGACCGGTTCTTCTGAAATGAAAAACAAAAAAATTCCCCATGTTTTGATTTACCGTGAAACAAAATCCCTTAAATCACATCAGAATTTTTGGAACCAGTATATGAGAGATTTTTCAGAAAGTATGTATCGTGATACTAAAGATGGCACTGAGAACAAAGTAGATTTCATCTCTACTGTCACACAGCTTAGCATCTAAAGGGAAATGCAGAAGAGTAAAGAAGATGAGAAATTATGGCAGCGTAAAAAGGCACATTAAAGAGGGCACTTGAGCAAGTAAGACCTCAAGGATAAAAAAGTCATGACAAGAGAGAAGGGAGCGATGAATTCTTGGACAAGGAACAAAAGCTCAGAAATGAGAAAGCAACTATAGTAGGATCAGAAAATAACATAGGTTCATTGAAGTCAAGCAGACATAGAATGAAACTCAAGTTTCATTAATAGCTGTGTGACTTTTGTTAAGTCACTTACCCTCTCTACTTCTCACTGTAAAAAGGAGATAATAAGAATGAATACAGTTTTTGCGAGGACCAGGTAAGATAATGTTTATAGCAAAGTATACATTAAAAATTCCTCCATAAAGGTAGGTAGCAACCTTTATAGCAGAGTCAAGTGTTTTGGAGTTGGGGAAGGGTTCATATGAGGCAAAAATATGGACAAAGAAGTAGTCATCAGCCATCAGGCCAGTCATGGGCCATATTAAAGATTCTCAGGCTGTGGTAGAAATGGTTGGAAGGGCAAATGCAGAAAGACCAGTGAGGACCTAACTGAAGTCAGTGGCAGTGGCAACGAAGATATTTAATGACGGTATGGAAGACAAGAGAACTAAAATGCTTCCTCTATACCTAAATAATAATTGTGTGTGTTTCTATCTATATGTATTTTTTCTTTAATAAATAAGCTAGTTTTCAAGTAATAAAATGAAATGCAAATGCTATGGGGCCAGAAATGAAGCATGAGCATAAATCCAAAGAAGTTAATAAGCACTGAGGGTAACTGCTGCCCTGGGTGTATCTGCTGATCATGAGTAGCCTAGATCCAGGTTTTCATGACTGGACTGTACGGGGGACAATAGACAAAGGACAAAGCCTTTCTCTGTACTCACTTCTCAATGACCTCTGCGTGGAGCCTGGATTCATAAAGAGCTAGTTTAAGACAAGGATGCTCTAGAAAACAATGCCATACAATATTTATGTCAGACAAGTAGTTTTTAAGGCAAAAATTCTATTACTAAGGATGAAGAAGGTAACAATATAATGATAAATGTTTCACCAGAAATATACAATAACTTTAAAACTTATAAAACACTTTTTAATATAGCTTCAGAATATATGAAGTGGAAGTCTGACATCAAAATGAGATATTTTATCACAGTCGCCTTAAAAATTATTAGATCAAGATAAAAGTGTAAGAGTATAAAAGATTCTAATAATGTGATTAAACTAGATTTTGTTTTAAAAATAAAACATATGTGTAAAGCACATGTAAAGAAGTTGTTTCATAAAGAAAGTCTTGAAAAATTCCAAAGAATATGCACTGACCAAAATTTCTTAATAGTCAATTACTTAACATCTAAATAGGTAAAATTTAAATATACTTAGAAATTAATAGATGGCACCCCACTCCAGTACTGTTGCCTGGAAAATCCCATGGACAGAGGAGCCTGGAAGGCTGCAGTCCATGGGGTCGCTGAGGGTCGGACATGACTGAGAGACTTCACTTTCACTTTTCACTTTCATGCATTGGAGAAGGAAATGGCAACCCACTCCAGTGTTCTTGCCTGGAGAATCCCAGGGACAGGGGAGCCTGGTGGGCTGCCGTCTGTGGGGTCGCACAGAGTCGGACATGACTGAAGCGACTTAGCAGCAGCAATTAACAAAAACCGAAAAAATGTTTTAAAAAATCTGAAGTCATATATGACATAACTAATAGATCAAGGCAGATTTTGTAATAGAAAATATTTAAGTGACCAATAATAAGGGATATTTCAAATCTTGTGGGATGCAAAAAAACTCTCAAAAGGAAATTATAGCATTAATATCTATCTTGGAATAAAGGTTGAAAATTAATTACTTATCAAACTTAAGTTAGCAAAAAGCATAAAAAATGATGAAGTTAGAATTCCCTGGTGAACCACTGGTTAAGGTGCAGGTATAATCCCTGATTGGGGAACTAAACTCCTACAAGCCATGCAGCATGGCCAAAAAAAAAAAAAAAAAAAAAGTGAAGTACATAAAAGATGTAGAAGTAAGGATATAATAAAGATCAGAAATTAATAAAGTAGAAAATGGAGATAGAGTGGTAAGAAAGCCAGGGGTTGAATTGTGGAAGAAACAATGACAAAACACTGGCAGGTTATTATCTGCTTCCATTTCCTGTATAATAAAGGTTCTGGAGCTCTCCATCAAACAAAAATAAGTAAATAAAAGTTTTATGTATCGGAAAGGAAGAAATAGATGACATTATCTGTAAGAAACACTCAACAGAATTATTATTAGAATTAATAAGAATTTAGCAAGTTATTATAAAGTATACCATATTTAAGAATATGGAGGGTCAGTAAAGTTGTCAGTTCTTTGCAAATATATTTAAACCTTCAACACAAATCTGATAAAAAAATCTCAATAGGGTTCTTCATAGATTATGGCAATTAAAATTATATATATATATATAGGAAGAGAAAAATATGGTCATAACATTCTTTAAGCAAATCTAAGTGAACTTGCTCTACTAGATATTCAGGCTTATGATAAAGCTATAGCATTTTAGAGTGTGATTTTTGCCTCAAAGATAAAAAATATACAACAGAAGAGAGCCAAGAAACAGAACCACCAATCTATAGAAACAGGATCTAAAATAGGGAATTGTGCAATCAATGGTAACTGAATGAATTTTCAACTGTATTAAAAAAAGAATGTATCTCTTACATCACACATGTCACATCATACACAAATACTAGTCCTATGTGGATTAAAACTCAAAAGCTGATCATTTTGAATTTTTATGAGAAATTATAGGATATCTTCATGACTTTTGGGGAGTGAATTGAGTCAGATACAAAATCACTTAATATAGAAATTAATAATTACTTAATTTACATTAAAATCAAGAACTTCTGTTGACCAAAGGGGGAAAAATTCTGTTGCTTACAAATTTTTTAAAAGCCACCAACTGAGAGAATAACTGAAAAATAATGTCACACATATACAGTATAAAGAAGTTTGGTATAAAATTCACTAAGAAATGGCAACAACCTAATAGAAAAATGGACAAAAAAGCAAACATAAATTTCACAGAAGAGCCCAAAATAAACTGAAATATATCCACCTACATTACATTTTGGACAAATGAAAATTAAACCACAGTGAAACGCTGTTTTACACCTACCAAACTGACAAAAATAAATATCTTTAAAAATCAAATCTTGGTCAGGATACAGAGCAACAGGAACCCTTAAAACACTTCATGAGGAAGTTTAAATTTTTATCTGTACACCGCAAAATAATTTGGCATTAACTATTAAACTTGGAAATTTGCATGTATCACAATCCAGAAGTTCTACTTCTAGATATGGACTTTTAATAACATTCCTGTTATATAATATAGTAATACATTACTATATATATACCTATATATATATATATATCCTGTAATAAATATAGTAATCTATATAATAGATTACTATTATAGCATTATAATAGTAAAAGAAAAATTAAGACACAAATGACCATTGTTAAGTAAACATATAAATAAATTGTTATATATTTACAAAATATATACAGATTCCAAATTAACTATCCCTACATGCAACACTGTGGAGAGATCTCAAGGAATAGTGAAAAAAGCAGGCTATTGAAGAAAGCATGTGTTAGAATATTGTTTTTATAGTGTTCAAAACCAGACAAATATAATTATTATTTTGTTAGAGGATGCCTCTAAAGAAGAACAAGGCAATGATTAATATAAAGTTTGGAATAGAAATTAGCTCTGGAGGAATGCAGAGGAAGTAGAATGTTCTTCAGGCAAGTACAAAGTTAAATCCATCAGAAAGTAATAGTAACATATTTCTTAATTTGAGTGATGGGCTCAGGTGTGTTAATTCTAAATATTGGTAAGCAGAATACTGGAGTGGGTAGCCTTTCCCTTCTCCAGGGGATTTTCCCAACCCAGGGATCAAACCCAGGTCTCCCACATTGCAGGCAGATTCTTTACCAGCTGAGCTGCAAGGGAAGCCCATGGAATAGTTAGTATATGATAATTTGTAAATGGTGAGGGAGAGGAAAGAGCATAGGAGTCCCACACTGGTGATCTGAGTCACTGAGTGGGTGATGCTGCTGTTTAATGAGAGGAAGAAGAGAATCAGGCAAGGATGGGTGGGAGTGAGTGAGTAGGGAGAATGGAGATGAATCAATTTTTAACTGTTAAGATAAAGATAGCTGCACTATATCTTAGTAAAATATTGGGGATTGATTGTAATGTAATCGATGTACATTGATTGTAATGTAATCAATTACAATATAATTGCAATTGTAATGCAGGATTGAATATGGAAAGAGAACTCTGGGCTCTAGATAGATAGTCTGAAACTTTGGCATGCAGATTGTCTTTAAAGCCTTGGAATGGATGAAATAACTGGGGGTGGATGTGGAGATTCAATAATAAAGGAGAAGGGGGGCTGGTATACACCGTTACAGATGTTATAAGTCTCAAATCCTGGGGAACTCTCATCTCAGGAGGTAAAGGATTAAAAATGTAAAGTCTTCAACTGAAACATATCTGCAGGAAATGATGCAAGCCCTTCTTTGAGTCCCAAAATATGTAGGAAAATGATGCAGAGAGATGACCATAGTGCAGGAATCTATAATTTTTGGTCTTAGGATGGCTGCAGGAAAACTTAAGTTCTCTCTCATTGATGTGGCCTTCTGACAAGTAGTAATCTCTCTATAAGTGTATTAAGACCAGAGCCTGCTGTTGCTAAGTCACTTCAGTCGTGTCCGACTGTGCGACCCCATAGACGGCAGCCCACCAGGCTCCACCGTCCCTGGGATTCTCCAGGCAAGAACACTGGAGTGGGTTGCCATTTCCTTCTCCAATGCGTGAAAGTGAAAAGTGAAAGTGAAGTCGCTCAGTCATGTCAGACTCTTCGTGACCCCAAGGACCACAGCCTACCAGCCTCCTCCATCCATGGGATTCTCCAGGCAAGAGTATTGGAGTGGGTTGCCATTGCCTTCTCCATACCAGAGCCTGCTGCTGCTGCTGCTAAGTTGCTTCAGTCGTGACCGACTCTGTGCGACCCCATAGATGGCCTCCTACCAGCCTCCTCTGTCCCTGGGATTCTCCAGGAAAGAACACTGGAGTGGGTGGCCATTTCCTTCTCCAGTGCATGAAAGTGAAAAGTGAAAGTGAAGTCGTTCAGTCGTGTCCAACTCTTAGTGACCTCATGGACTGCAGCCTACCAGGCTCCTCCGTCCATGGGATTTTTCAGGCAAGAGTACAGGAGTCGGGTGTCATTGCCTGCTCCGAGACCAGAGCCTAGAGAATGTTAAACAGCTCCATTCTCACTCTTCTGCTTGTCTTGAAGAAGCAGTGAACTGCCTAAGGAGAGGCCCAGGCAGCACAAAGTACAGGCAGCCTGTAGGACCTGCAGGCCTCAGTCATACAGCCTCACGGAAATGCATTCTGCCCAAACCTGAACGAGTTTCGTAATGGATTCCTCCCCAGTCAACCTTCCAGATGAGAACACAGCCCTGCTGACATCTTGATAGAAGTCATACAAAACCCAGAGCAGAGAAGCAAGTTAAGCTGAGCCCAAACTCCTGTCCCACAGAAACTGTGAGATGGTGATAAAATATGTGTTTCAAGTGCTAAGCTTTGGGTGGTTTGTAATGCATCAATAGAACACATACAGCATTGTTGGTGTCTGTATGTGTGTGTGTGACTGATATTCATTAAGGTCTATGTTGAAGGTGGGGAAAGCAAAATATGTCAGGTGTATTTTTATAGGGACATTTTCCCTGAAAGTTTAGTAGTTACAAGGAACCATCTCTTTCCCCACACAAACTGTATATATAAAAGTAAGAAGCCCTCCTTTAGGTAAGGTGATTGACCCAGAAAGCTCAGTTTCTAGGTGGGCAAAGGAAGAGTGCTGGGACTTTGCACCATTTAATTCTCTAGTTTTTTATTTTCATTTGATCATAGTCTATAACAGCCAATGGCCAATGGCAGTGCACTCCTGGCTGAAACCCCACTTATAGTGAGTAACATTTCTCCCAGTTTAAACGGGAGAAACTTTAAAATGCTGTAAAGTCTGGTTAGATGAACAGAATTAATCACTTTTTATGTACCCATGACATTAATTGGTCACTTTTACAAACTGATGCAAGTTAACAACCAAATAAAACTTTGGCAGCTTGGAGAAGTACACCAACAAACAAAAGTATTTGATAGTATTTTAAAGTATTTAATATTAAAAATAAGGAAATATTCACATCAGGCACGAAAAAAAACATATAACCAAGACCTCACTAAACCTTAGTAAAAAGAAATTCTCTGAATGAAATATTGAACCTCTTTAAATGCCTTTCTTTTTCATGTGTCTTTCATTGATACTATAAAGAACTCACTGAAGGTTAGCAATGCTCTTTGAGGTCTCCATAGTAACTGTGACCTTAGCCGTATCTTTGATTTAGAACATCAGAATGTTATAATTGATATTAAACACATGAACCCTAGATAAGGGCACTGGAGCCATATTTGATGCAACATCAAAGTCACTTTCTTGTTTGTTCTTGTATGTTCATATTGTTTCTGGCTTTTTCTATTTTACTTCTTCCCTCATAGGAGACAAGACTTGGAAATCTTAAAAAAATGACAATGGAGAATTTTTCTAGAGTCTGAAATACACCAGAGTAGCTGGAGAAGGAGCTGATGTGATACAAGAGGAAGACTCCAGAGCTGATCTTTACACGATAGGAGCAGCTCTTTGTTGGAACCAAGATTCTTATAAAAATTAAGAGAGTGTGATGTGATCCTGAAAAGAAATTCTAATCATAAAGGATTAGAAAGAAATGAGAATGGCAATATTCATTGGAAAAGTAGAAAAAAGAACAACCACAGAAATGAATGGGAAAAGTTTATACTAGCAAATGAAGTTGAGAATTGCCCTAACAGTGTAACAGGTGGGGGAAACATCAGACCTTGAAAGGAACAGAATCCCTTTGAACTACTTATACTTGGTGACCTCAAAGGTTGGCAAATTCAGGAGACAGCCTCAGCTTTAACACAGCTGCTCTGTGGCATTATTAATGGCACAAAAATGGATCTGGGAATTGGTAAAATAGTAACAGCTAAACCAACAGTTAAAAAATAGAATGATGTCTCCAAGTCAGGAAGCCTGTCCATCAATTACACAAGAAAGTTACCTTCTTGCTGGGAATGAAGAGAAGGCAAGAATTTTCAGCCTATATCAACCTCAACAACTCTGTACTTTATTTCATTTTGATTTAAACCCAGCCTAGTTTGTGTCTATAACTTTTGATTTGAATACACTTTGGGAATTCAGTTCCGTTCTCCCTGAACTTTACCCGACAGTCACCCAAGGGGACCACCCTAAAAAGATAAGTGAAAAGGTAGGGTGGGTCTCTTAATGGCTCAAGCATTGAAAACCATATTTCTCCCCAGTTGTTTGTTATTTATAATTATGAAAGTGAAAGCATTAGTCACTCAGTCATGTCAGACTCTTTGTGACCTCATGGACTGTAGACCGCCAGGCTCCTCTGTCCATGGGATTCTCCAGGCAAGAATACTGGAGTGGGTTGTCATTCCTTCTGCAGGGGATCTTCCCAACCCAGATATCTAACCCTGATCTCATGCATTGTAGCTGGATTCTTTACCATCTGAGCTACCTGGATGCCATTTATATCATACAAATACTGGGCCCTCAGGGAAAAAGTGGGAAGAATACACAGCTTTTCCAATGGTACTCGGTGAGTAGTTTCTTTATTCTTCAGAAAATAATGGGCTCAGGAAAATTATTCTGGAGATGAGTGCATCTCAAGCCTTTGTGTATTTAATAATCAGCTGGGGAGATTTTTAGAACAAAGACTTGACCCTTGTGCCAAGAGTCTCTTGCCAGAGATCATCAGTGATGATTTTTTTTCTTATTTACCCGCACCAGTCAAACCCTTAGTGAAAGCCTTGGCGAGAGAAAATTAGGTCTGTGGGAAATTCTGTATCTCTCACTTTTTCCAAACACAACTCAGTAGATGCTAAAAGGCAGTATTGTTATGGATCACTGCATTGACTTTATTAACATTTCTGTTTAAAACCTTTCATCGGATTGAGTAGCATCTTTCTGATAGAGGCTTAAGGTTATAAAACTTTGATAAGATTGCTTATCTTTATGTTCCTTTGAGTGCTTTCCTAGCAGAAGGGTGAGCTGATTTTCTTCAAAATTTCCCCATGTTTCTGAGGGAACAAAAAGGGGTACCGATACTTGTTGGAAACCTACCATATGCCAGGCTTAGTACTATTCCTCTTTTAAGTGGTCTTATTTAATCCTTACAATAGCCCTCATGAGATAGCACTGTTCTCATTCTCATTTTATAAATCATGTAATTAAATACAGAGAAATTGAGTCACTTAATAAAATTACATGGCTCCGAAGCAAATAAACTGAGATGTGAATCTTATTTCTTACTATGTTGCTACACAGCTTGTCCCATTGTCTGAATTGCTTTAAATTACAAACTACCCCAGGTGATTATACGTATACTTCCAACATCTTTTCTATCTTAAAAGGTAGGAAATCTCCCAATTTATACCAAATAATCATTCTATCTGTTCCAAAACTCAGAGCCTAGAGAAATCAGTATTGCCTTTGCTCTTTTTTTTCTCATATTGTTCATTGCTAATCTAGACAAATTAAAGTACAAAGGAAAATTTCTCTGTTCACCATAAGAGCAGGTCAACAGTTCATTATTCAATGCTTAATAAGGGTTATCACTACCCTCCTTAATTTATTTAAAAGATCCTTTAGGAATAAAGAATACAAGGGGACTTTTGAAGACACTATTTCTTATGTTAAAGCTACATTTATTCTATTTAACAAAAAATGCTTTTAAAAAAGCTCAATAAAAATCTGGCATCTTTCGACATAATGTAATTATGAAGAAGACCTGTATGTTTCACTTTCTCTTGAAAAGGTCAGGAATTTCATCCCCATTATAAACTAATAAAGCCTTCTAGGAAGACTGAAACTGACATTTTTTTATATTCTCAGCTGCCTCCAGTTTGTAAATCTATTCATGCATTCAACAAAACTTCATTGCCTTCTTACTGTGTGTTCAGCTTAAAGAATACTTTGGTGAACAAATGCATTAAAATTACCTCCATTTTCATGAACTCCAAAGACATGAGGGGTCATCACTCATTTTTTTCCAAGTTTCTACATTAATTGTAGTGATAAAAAGCTAAAGCAATCCTGTGAAAATTTTTAATTTAAATAGAAATGTTAATATAGCCAGTGAACTGATCCATAACAATATTACCTTTTAGGATCATAAATGTATATGTTAACTGTGTGATTAAATCACAAACCTAAATTTTTACTACCAGTTTTCTTTTCTCTAGGGTAGAGTTTCAAGTTTCACATAGTAGTAATAATATTAAATCTAATAACACTCACAGGGAGAACACCCTGTTAGACATTCTGTATACTGCAGTTTCTACCCTTAACTTACTAATTAGAATAAATCTTTAGAAACTGAGGTAAATATAATTATATTGCTTATTTTTAGGTATCTTGAAGCATATAGATTGTTTTTTAATCAAATAATTCAAAGTTAACTGTCTCCTGTCCAAACTCTTAATTTGTCTATTTGTCTCAAATAGTCACCGCCCCCCACATCCCCCAAATACACCACTGTCTTTCACTCCTGAAAACAAAGAAAAAAAAGTCATTCTAGTGACCATTAATCAGAATGTCAGCTCATTTGGATAAAGACCTTATAAAGAATGCATTTGACAAAACTGTCAGGAATATACAATGGGGAGAGAATAGTCTCTTCAATAAATGGTGTTGGGAAAACTGGCCTGTAGATGCAAAAGAATGAAACTGGACCACTATCTTACACTACACACACAAATCAATTCAAAACGGTTTAAAAACTTGAACATAAGACCTGAAACCAGAAAACTCCTAGAAGAAAATATAACTCCTTAACATCAGTCTTTGCAATGATTTTTTTTTTAATTTAACACCAAAGCAAAGGCAACAAATGCAAATGTGAATAAATAGGACTACATCATACTCTAAAGCTTCTGCAAAGCAAAGGAAACCATCAACAAAATGAAAAGGTAATCTACCAAATGGGAGAAAAAGTTTTGCCTATCAAATATTTGATAAGGTATTACTATTCAAAATATATAAGAACTATTGCAACTCAACAGAAAAGAAAATGTACAATCTGATTTTAAAATGGGCTCTTATCAAAAGACAAGACATAAGAAGTGTCGGTAAAAATGTGGAGAAAAAGCAACTCTTGTGCATTGTTGGTAGAAATCTAAATTGGTGCAGCCACTATGGAAAATAGCATGATGTTTCCTCCAAAAATTGAAAATAGAGCTACCATATGACCCAGCAATTCCACTTCTGAGTATTTATACAAGGAAAATAAAATCATGAACTTGAAAAGATACCTTCACCCACATGTTCATCACAGTATTATTTGCAAATAGTCAAGACAAGCTAACAATCTAAGTGTCCTTCAGCGGTTTAGTGGATAAAGAATATGTTGGGTCTATGTATAGTCCTACCTCCAAGATATTGCAGATTATGTTCCAGACCACCACAGTGAAGAAAAGATCACAAAAAGTCACATGGATTTTTTTTCCCCCAGTGCATATAAAAGTTATGTTTACATGGATCAGTGGAACAGAATAGAGAACCCAGAAATTAACTCACACACCTAATGTCAATTAATCTTTGACAAAGGAGGCAAGAATATAAAATGGAAAAGAAGTCTTTTCAGCAGGTGGTATCAGGAAAGTTGGACAATCACATGTAAATCAATGGAGTCAGAACACACTCTCATAGCATGCACAAAAATAAACTTAAAGACTTAAATATAAGACATGACACCATAAAATTCCTAGAAGAGAACATAAGCAAACACTCTCTGACATAAATTGTACCAGTATTTTCTTTAGGTCAGTCTTACAAGGCAAAAGAAATAAAAGCAAAAATAAACAAATGGAACCTAATCAAACTTATAAGCTTTTACACAGCAAAAGAAACCACAAACAAAATGAAAAGACAATCTACATAATGAGAGAAAATATTTGCAAATGATGAGCTCAACAGGGTTTAATTTTCAAAATATACAAATAGGTCAGACAACTCAGCAATTAAAAAAAAAAAAAAAACCTCAATCAAAAAATGGGCAGAAAACCTAAGTAGACATTTCTCCAAAGAAGACATACAAAGGGCCAAGAGGCACATGAGAAGATGTTCATATTGCTAATTTTAAGAGAAATGTCAATCAAAGCTATTATGTAAGGAGATGACACCTCACACCGGTCAGAATGACTGTCAAGATTTGAGTCTACAAATAACAAATGCTATAGAGGGTGTGAAGAGAAGGGAATCTTCATACACTGTTGGTGGAAATATAAGTTGGTGCAGCCTCTATGGAAAACAATATGGAAGTTCCTAATGAAACTAAAAATAGAGTTGCCATAGGATCCAGTGATCTAACTCCTAGGCATATATCCAGACAAAACTATAATTCAAAAAGATACATGCAATTTTATGTTCATAGTAGCACTGTTCCCAATAGCCAGGACATGCATGCATGCATCTCTGAGTGCCCAGTTGTGTCTGACTCTGCGACCCCACAGACCACAGCCCTCTAGGCTCTTCTGGCCACAGGATTTTTCCAGGTAACAATACTGGAAGCAATTTAAATGTCTTATCTACAGATGATTGGATAAAGAAGATGTGGTACATATATACAATGGAATACTACTTGGCCGTAAAAAGGAAAGAGATAATGCCATCTGCAGCAAATGGATGAGCCTAGAGATTATCATAGTAAGTAGGTCAGACAGGGGAAGACAAATATCAGATGATATCACTTACAAGTGGAATCTAAAATATAGCGTCTATGAAACAGAAACAGGCTCACAGACATAGAGAATAGACATGTGGCTGCCAAGGGGGACTGTAAAGCAAGCTGAGCGCCAAAGAATCAATGCTTTGAACTGTGGTGCTGGAGAAGACTCTTGAGAGTCCCTTAGACTGCACGGAGGTCCAACCAGTCCATCCTAAAGGAGATCAGTCCTGAATATTCATTGGAAGGACTGATGCTAAAGCAAAACTCCAATACTTTGGCCACCTGATGCAAAGAACTGATTCATTAGAAAAGACCCTGATGCTGGGAAAGATTGAGGGCCGGAGGAGAAGGGGATGACAGAGGATGAGATGGTTGGATGGCATCACCAACTCAATGACATGAGTTTGAGCAAGCTCTGGGAGTTGGTGATGGACAGGGAAGCCTGGCGTGCTACAGACCATGTGGTTGCAAAGAGTCAGACTTGACTGAGTGACTGAACTGAACTGCCAAGGGGGAGGGGATGGAAGAAGCATGGAGTGGGAATTTGGGGCTAGCAGATGCAAATGATATATATAGAATGAATAAATAACAAGGTTCTACTATATAGCATAGGAAACTATATACAATATCCTGTGATAAACCATAATGGTAAGTATTATAAAAAGAATATATATGTATAACCAAATCACTTTTCTGTGCAGCAGAAATTAACACATTGTAAATTAACTACTTCAATAAAAAAGATTTAAAAAATCATTATGCTTATTCCTTATACAGTGCTGTATGTCAATTATATTGCAATAACACTAGATGGAAAAAAAACACAAAAGTTATGTTTCCACTATACTGTAGTCTAAGTGTACAATAGCATTTTGCTTAAAAAGTACATTAATTAAAAAGTTTATTGCTAAAAAATGTTAACCACCATCTGAACCTCCAGTGAGTTGTAATATTTTTTCTGGTTTGAAATATTTTGAGAAATACCAAAATGTGACAACAGAGACCCAAAGTGAGCAAATGCTGTTGGAGTAATAGACTGGCTCAACAATCAAGTAGCTGACAGGTATGTCTTACAGTGGAATATTATTTGATCATAAAAAGAAGGAAATCCTGCCACTTGCAAAATGAATAGGCCTCACGGGCATTATGCTAAATGGAATAAATCACTCAAAGTAAGGTAAATACTGTATGGGATCACTTATGTGCAATCTGAAAAGAAAATCAAACTCAGATTTAGAAATCAGGTTGGTGATTGCCAGAGGCAGGGGTGAAGGAGGTCACAAGTTACAAACTTCTGGTCATAAATAAGTCCTGATGATGTAATACATAGCATTGTGACTATAATTAACTATACTGTACTGTATGTTTGAAAATTAGAAAAGAGTAAATCTTACATGCCTTCATCACAAAAAGAAAAAACTGTAACTGATAGATGTTAATAAACTTATTGTAGCAGTCATTTCTTAATATATGCGTATATCAAATCATTATGCCACACACCTAAAATGAATAGAATGTTATATGTCAACTATAACTCAATAAAACTGCATTTGAGCTTGTAATGACTCTCCTAAAAAAATAAACAGAACAAAGTAGGGACAGACAGATTAAAAGTAGGACATTCTGTAAGTGTATTAAATATTATGGATATGTGAAGAATGAAATTTGATAAATATGTCCATTAAAATACTTATTAGGATTATGGTGTTTAAATAACTACAAATAGACACATAAAGACTCTGGTTCTCTTAGACAAGATGAGAATCACTCATTTCCTTAAACCAGCTAGAGTAATGAAAAATAAACTGAAATTGAACATTTTTATAAGTATAGAATTGACTCCATTTTCCATAACATTACACTGATTTCCATCATCTGTCTTAATACAAGGGGTTTTGTCTACAATGAAATGGACTTGTCCTTGTTACTTATTACCTGTGAAGTAGGGATACCTTTTTATTCTGCCCATGTTTTCAAAGAGGAAAGCAAATTTCTGCTCTACTTGCCCAGAAACGAAAAGTATAAGAATACTTTGAATTTCTCTCTTTCCGTTCTTTCTCCCTTCTCCTCTGAAAGTGGAATGACTTACCTGAGCGAAAAGTTTGGGAGGAAAAAAGCTAAACGTGCATGATTCAGGCCCTGGTGGCCTTTTTCACAGCCAGACTGTTTGCCTGGTGCGTGCATTCTTTTCTGCTCTTCAAACTGTGGGTAAGCTTGCGAGAGCATCACTGTATCCCTGTTGGGGCATCTGTTCTTATCCAATCAAATGTGATTCATTTAGTTAACTCATTTGGTCAAAGATTAAAAGTCATTCTCTCTGATAAACTTTACTAGTAGTAAAGTTAGTATTTTGAACTCTGTCAGTTTTTGATTTTATACAAACTCAGAATGAAGAAACAAATATAGGTGCCATTTATTGGATCCATGTGTCTGCGTGCTGAGTCACTTCAGTCGTGTCTGACTCTTTGCGACCCCATGGACTGTAGCCCACCAGGCTCCTCTGTTCGTGTGATTCTCCAGGCAAGAATACTGGAGTGGGTTGCCATGCCCTTCTCCAGGAGATCTTCCTGATCCAGGGATCAAACCCACATCTCTTACATCTCCTGCAATGGCAGGCAGATTCTTTGCCACTAGCGCCACCTGGGGTAACATTGGACCCCTAAAACTCTTAAACTATTTCAGTATTCAACTTCTTGTCTTTAGAGCAGTCTATTTGTTTATAGAGAAATTCTGAATATTCTTTAGGTAACGTCAAGCATAAACTTCAATAAGTGGTGTGGGCTTAAGTAAAGGATGATAGAACTGTCCTATGTAAACATGAATTTCGTATAAATTTCAAGAATATATAAGAGCCATAGATAAAATACAGAGAACAAGGAATTAATAGTTTTAAATATAATTTTCAATAAGCTATCCAATTTATCAAAAATTGACATGTTAAGCATATGCACAATTAATCAAATTTTTGAAATTCATTAATCATTAAAGGACAAACACGTGCAAGTTGTTAGTTGATTATTTAA
Source organism: Bison bison bison (assembly GCF_000754665.1). NCBI lineage: Eukaryota > Metazoa > Chordata > Mammalia > Artiodactyla > Bovidae > Bison > Bison bison. The sequence continues at coordinate 3,644,785 of NW_011495082.1, forward strand.
CCACAATTCATTTATTTTAGTTTTTGATTATAAATCTTTAAGTGTTTTGCTATAATCATCATACTCTTAAAAGTTGTTTATCCTCCCACAACTTAAAAAATCGTGTGTGTGCAATGTGTGTAATTTGTGTACACATACACATACAACATACATGTGAACTGGAATTTACAATCCTATTATTCAAGGATTATTTGCTTTTGAGAAGATCTTTCCCTGGGGAATCATGTTTTCTAGCATTTTTATTATTGAATAGGGTTTCTTTGGATGACCTTAAAGTGCCAAGGAATTGATGCTTTTGAACTGTGGTGTTGGAGAAGACTCTTGAGAGTCCCTTGGACTGCAACGAGATCCAACCAGTCCATTCTGAAGGACATCAGCCCTGGGATTTCTTTGGAAGGAATGATGCTAAAGCTGAAACCCCAGTACTTTGGCCACCTGATGCGAAGAGTTGACTCATTGGAAAAGACTCTGATGCTGGGAGGGATTGGGGGCAGGAGGAGAAGGGGATGACAGAGGATGAGATGGCTGGATGGCATCACTGACTTGATGGACATGAGTCTGAGTGAACTCTGGGAGTTGGTGATGGACAGGGAGGCCAGGTGTGCTGCGATTCATGGGGTTGCAAAGAGTCAGACACAACTGAGCAACTGAACTGAACTTTACACCCCCCCTAGAAGCAGAACTATAAGCAAAGTAATCATACCCACACAAAAACATTTCCTTCCTCATCCTCCAAAAACTAGTGTTCCTCTTAGCCCTGAAGAATAAATTTTTTATTTCCATATACATATTTATTGACTAGAATTTTATATACATACAATACTTTTGGTTGTACACCCACATGTGCATAAGGACACACACATACAGACAAGGATGTTTCTACTTGTTTTCTGCTAAGTAGACATTTAAACACACACATGACTGTGAGGAAATGAATCTATTATATGCCGATAATTTGCATACAATAATTTTCTTTCAAATGAAGCTTTATGTAAAGTTAGTTCTCAGTCCACTGTTATTTGTTCTACTAAAAGTTTCAAACATAAATGAAATAAATATGAAATAAAATGAAAATATGTTGTCTGAGCCTCAGAAGTCTTTTTTCTAGGTGATCCTCTTATCAATTAGGTACCCTCTGAACATATACCTTCAAATCTGTTTATCTTTATGCCTGCTGGGTATCTCCAACATGACTTAAAGGGAATATCCAAAATCAACGTGCCTTAAATGTAAATTTGGTATCTTTCCCCTCACACACATTCACCTTCTTATGTTCTATAAGAAAGGGCACCTCCAACCCAAACCAGAGATCTTGCTTTCATCCTAGTTACCTTCTTCTCTCTACTTCATTCTTTCCCTCATATCCAATTAGTCATCAAACCTTAATCCTGCTAAACATACTCTGTCTCCTTTTAGACCATGAGTTCTAGATTATGATAATGGTTTCTTCATTTAGTTCTACTGTGTTCTTCCTATAAACCCTTAATAATCCACTCTTGGTCCCAGTGTCAAAATCATCTTTCTAATATGCAAAAAACCCTTCATGGATCAGAGCCTTGTCCTGCTGCCGGTGCCTGCATAACTCAATGAAGCTATGAGCCACGCTGTGCAAGGCCACCCAAGACAGATGGTCATAGCGAAGAGTTCTCACAAAATGAATCAGATGTGACTTAGCGACTGAACATGCATGCAAATATGATCATGTTGACCCCCAAAGAGATATATGGGTCATCCCATTACTGATGTCACTGTGACATGGAAACGTCAGGTTATATAATAACATAAGGACATGGAAACGCTTACCCTCTTACATAGTACTCTTTAAATTATACCATAATCTGACCTTCTAAAACAAGAGAAGAGTAGAATAATCAGTATGAAAGGCATTCCTACAATGCATGTTTCGTTTTAAGGATGGAAACTAGATGCTGCATTTTCTATTTAGCGGGAGGAAATAGTTGAGGCCCTCCTGAGTCAGCAATTGTGCAATACTGTCCTATTTCAGGCCCTGATTTCTACAACTAGATATAGTGCTATGGTTTGCAAATCTTCACTTCACCAATTAACTGCCAATTTATTTGGAGAAGGAAATGGCAACCCACTCCAGTATTCTTGCCTGGAAAATTCCATGGACGGAGGAACCTGGTGGGCATGGGGTTGCAAAGAGTCGGACACGACTGAGCGACTTCACTTTCTTTCTTTCTTATTTAACTTCACATAGCTTAGTCATTTCAACATAATTCCTGGAACAAGGAGGCCCAGGCTCCTTTGCACCTAAAGTTCTCTGTTTTCACTGAGAGCTGAGCTTGTGTAATAAAAGGCACAAATGCTGAGGGATAGGCCCACAACAACCGCTTTTCCAACACAAAGCTGTTATCAGCAACAGAGGCCAGGCAGAGGAAGCAAGTTTACGAGATCACACCAACATCCCAGGCCCCAGTCAGGCCCCTGTGGTTTCAGAAATCTTCACATTCTGCCAACAGCAAAGCCTACATATCCTGTTTCCTGTTTTACTGTGGGCTTCTAGCTTATTCCCCAACTCCAATATCTATCAATTCCTTAGTCATCACCTAAGGTGAAAGTCAAATGTTCTCTGCTTTACCCTCTGATATGCTGATTCCCGTCAAACTCACACCTTATTCCTTAGACACACTTCAACTTCAACCACACCTTTATTCTCTGCTCTTCCTCTGATCTTAGGAATTCATTTTTCTATGCCATCAAAGACTTTCCCATTATTTTGCCTTTGTAGGAACTTCGTTCCACCTTTGATTTTATTATATTCTTCATCACACATCACTAAACAACTTTCAGGGAAAGGGGAGAAGGCAATGAACACCTTTTTTCTCACTGGAACTTTTATACCATTACTTCAAAGCATTTCTCAGAGCCTCTGTGTTCACCATTTGCCTTATGGTTTAACTCGCCACCCTATGCCTCTAAGACCCAGTAGCCAATCAGGTATAATGCTACGACTAGCTTTTAGATAACCATAGATTCATGACATATTTACTTGACTATTTGAATATGTAAATGTTTTAATGTCTATATGCATTCCCTTTCCTAAAATAAATAGTATGAACAGGATTGGTTTTATAAAAATTAATGTATGCAGTAGGTAACCCACAATGTTTTTCTTATCCAGCATAATGGATTACTTCTTTTCCATCATATCATTCCTGACATTCACCTGTAACCTCTAACCCTGGAATTCACTCTGCCCCTAACATCTACTTTATCCTTGAGGTGAGACCTAGATTTAGGTAGTGGTTATTTAAGAGCAGAATCAGTCATATATCAGGAAGGCCAACTAAGAGGAACCAAAATGTGTGCATGTATGCTCAGAATCCATCTTATTCTCCATTGGTGCACTTTTACTACATTCTGTAGCATTGATTGATACTTTCCCTTGGAAGGTGAGAACTTATTTTTCTGATGTGTATTATTGGAATAAGCACTGCATGCAGGAACAATGGATTTGTGAAGGGAGTTGAAATTAGAAGGCCTGTGTTTGAATCCTCACTCTGCCACTTCCCAGCTATGTAACACTGGTCTTCAAGCAGTGATAATAACAGGAGCAGCAGCAGTGTAAGCCCAGAGATAGAAATTGGACCAGAAAGAAGCTTAAACCAGATCATTGTTGAACCCAGCATAAGTCCACCTCACTTCTTATGTGAGGTATACGCACTATGCCAAAGTTCTTACCCTCACATCACCCAGATCTTAAGGGAGGCATTCTTCAACAGCCTATGGCAGTGAGGACAATCTCCAACAGGATGCACTAGAAGCTCCTTATTCCATGCTAAAATTTGTTTATAAAAGGAATGTGCACATCACACACACACACACACACATACAGTGTGTGTCAAGAATGGAATAGGAGCCTAACAATTGGACTCAATGTTAGGGTAGAGATCAAATATTGGGTGACTGTGAAGCTTAGCTTGAGTCTTAGGGATTTGTTGGAGGTCAAAAATGGAGTTAACATCAGGGAGAATGCTCAAACTACTGCACAGTTGCACTCACTCCACATTCCAGCAAGGCAATGCTCAAAATCCTGCAAGCTTGGCTTCAATAGTACGTGAACCGAGAACTTCCAGATGTTCAAGCTGGACTTAGAAAAGGCAGAGGAACCAGCAATCAAGTTGCCAACATCTGCTGGATCATAGAAAAAGCAAGGGAATTCCAGAAAAACATCTGCTTCACTGACTATGCTAAACCCTTTGTGTGTGGATCACAACAAACTGTGGAAAATTCTTAAACAGATGGGGATATCAGACCACCTTACCTGCCTCCTGAGAGGCCTGTATGCAGGTCAAGAAGCAACAGAACTGAACATGGAACAAAGGACTGGTTCAAAATTGGGAAAGGTGTATGTCATGTTTGTATATTGCCACCCAGCTTATTTAATTTATATGCAGAGTACATCATGAGAAATGCTGGGCTGGATGAAGCTCAACCTGGAATTAAGATTACTGGGAGAAATATCAACAGCCTCAGACGTGCAGATGACACCACCCTTATGGCAGAAAGTGAAGAGGAACTAAAAAGCCTCTTGATGAAAGTGAAAGAGGAGAGTGAAAAAGCTGGCTTAAAACTCAAAATTCAAAAAACTAAGATCATAGCACCTGGTCCCATCACTTTATGGCAAATAGATGGGGAAACAATGGAAACAGTGACAGACTTTATTTTCCTGGGCTCCAAAACCACTGTGGACAGTGACTACAGCCATGAAATTAAAAGACACTTGCTCCTTGGAGGAAAAACTATGACAAACCTAGACTGCCTATTAAAAAGCAGAGATATTACTTTGCTGACAAAGGTCTGGATAGTCAAAGCTATGGTTTTTCCAGTAATCATGTATGGATGTGAGAGCTAGACCATAAAGAAGGCTGAGCACAGAAGAATTGAGGATTCGAACTGTGGTGTTGGAGAAGACTCTTGAGAGTCCTTTGGATAGCAAGGAAATCAAACCAGTCAATTCTAAAGGAAATCAGTCCTGAATATTCATTAGAAGGACTGATGCTAAAGCTGAAACTCTAGTACTTTGGCCACCTGAAGTGAAGAACTGAATCACTGGAAAAGACACTGATGCTGGGAAAGTTTGAGCACAGAATGAGAAGGGGGCAACAGAGGATAAAATGGTTGGACGGCATCATCGACTCAATGGACATGAGTTTGAGCAAATTCCGGGAGATAGTGAAGGACATGGAAGCCTGGCATGCTGCAGTCCATGGGGTCTCAACGAGTTGGACAGAACTGAGTGACTGAACAACAACAATCAGAGAATCTGAGCCTCAGTGATGGGATAAACACCACCCAAAACATTGAACTTATCACTTGATAATGCAAAAACTATAAAACCCCCCCCTTTTTTTTTTCTGATAACAAAATGCCTATAATCTTAAAATGGTCTCCTTAATCATTTCTACTTTACTCATTATCTTCTAACACACCAGCTTTTCTCTCTCTCTAGGCTTCAGTGACATTTCACTGACCATTTCTTTCAACATGACTTTCAAGTTCCTAAGCACTGCCACAGAAGGTTGTGAATCTAGCATTAACTATGTCTACCACATGTATGTATCCCTAAGCCCATTTCAGAGGAGCCTATAGCTCACAAAACCTCTGATTGCACTTTGTATGAATCTTCCTTGTCACATTGCCATTCAGCGTTTTCCCGTTTTCTAACATGCTTGTGCCCCAAAGCCATACTGTACCCCCTTCCCTTTATTCTACATTTAGAATCACTTCTTTATTGTGATCAATTAGCTTCTGTGGCTCCTTCAGTATTCATTCTTTCCATGTCAGATTTCTTTTTCACTTATGCAGTTCTCCTTCCTTCTCTCCGCAGACAAAGGGTACTCTTATCCTTCCCAACATCATACCTTGTATACTAACTGCCATCCCTTTCTATCAATTTCAGCACCAATTGCTCAACTGGCCTTCACCTACAGTTACAACATTTCCATTGACTTTTTTTTGATACACCAACAAAAAAGTAAATAAGTAAATATATTGAAAAGCCTTGAATGTATGTGTGTATAGGAATGAATGAATAGCTTCTCTGTCCCCTCAATATCAGTTGTTTGTGGGCCTGAGATACTTTATGAACACCACAAAAGCATGTTCTATTCCCAGCTGACTGATCTCCTTGCATTGGAACTTCCAGTTCCAGTTTTGCACCTGTGAAGTGTGGGCATCAGTCATCAAATGGTGATGGCTTATTGGTTCTGCCTTTTACTCCTTGGTCACATTTCTGAACTGGACACTAAGATCAAACACTGAATTGTAGGCAATGAGTGCTGACTTGGATGAGACATTTCATCCACTGCAGAAGTTTGAGGGTGGTGTTATGGATTTCTCTGAGGCTTAAGCAATGGCCAGATTAAGCCGTGTTCAATTTCTGGGCTGGTTTTATCACAAGCCTTTTGTAATTTTCAAGGAAGTTGGAGCTGGGGTTTGTGAATTTTTGAAACCCATCTATGGTTTAAACAAATGTGGTTGTATTGACTACATTAATGAGATTTTCCTGAAGTGTTTTAAAAAAGATCATATTTCTTAATAGTTTTGTTTAACTATACAGTGCTGTGCCTAGATGCTCAGTTGTGTCCAACTCTCTGTGATCCCATGGAATGTAGTCTTCCAGGCTCCTCTGTCCATTGGATTCTCCAGGCAAGAACACTGGAGTGGGTTGCCTTGCTCTCCTCCAGGTGATCTTCCCAGCCGAGGGATGGAACCCAAGTCTCCTACATTGCAGGCAGATTCTTTACATTCTGAGCCACCAGGGAAGCCCAAGAATACTGGAGTGGATAGTTTATCCTTTCTCCCTGAGAAGGGATTCCCAACTCAGGAATCTAACTGGGGTATCCTGCATTGCAGATAGATTCTTTACCAGCTGAGCTACCAGGAAAGCCCTTTGTACACATAGATTGTTTGGAAAAAGGATTTTAAAAAATCAAGAAAGCCAATAATCTATTTTATAATTTACCTATTATTCAAGAATAGGTATAGTGTTTTATATGTATTTAATTTAAACAGTCATAAAGTGCTGGAATTATCTATGATACTGATTTATAGTCTAACACTGGAAATAAAGCAAGATTATTTTTCTTTCTTTTGCAAAGAGCAAAAGGTTTCAGAATCGAGTTTGTCTTCAAGCAGCAGCAAAGGCTTGCTGACAAGATATTTTGGAACAACTTGCTATTAGGAAGGAAGTATGAGTGGGAGGATGAGAAACAGCTCATGCCCATATGACACATACAAGTTGTGAATGTGTTAGAAGTCCATGATGTAGAACATAAAAGGGTGTAGCAATTTATCTCAGTGACACAAAGGACCTTATTCTAATCTTTTGTTTTCACAGCTCTATTTTCAATTAGATTTTCTTTCTCTCTCTCTCTCTCACTCCTGTTCTCATTTACCTCAATCAGGTCATATACTGATGGTTATAAACATGACAATTCGTAACATCCCGAGAAAATGCAGAACCTTTCAAAATATCTTGAACAAACTGCATGGACTTTCATGTCAAAGCTATTTGCCCTTGTTATTCTAGGTATATGGCAAAATTGTTGCTATGTGAGACATATCAGTGAATTTCATTTTTTCGTTTAGTAATAATTTATGCTTTTATAGTTTCTTCAGGTAAAACTGTCACAAGGCTTTACATGCAAGCTTCTCCACATCCCGCAGAAATTGGTAGTAAACACAACACTGTCAAATTATTATCCTAGAACACAACATGATCCAGTCATTCTTTTCCGCAGTGTGGTTTACATGCACACTGGAATCCATCCCATAATTTGTTCAACAATCACTGAGCTTCTGTAATTTTCCAAACACTTTGATTAACATGTGCTTGAGGCATTTGTGAGAATCTCTATTCCTGCTCTTGAGGACTTTGGAGTCTACTCTGGGGCAAGGGTCTCTATAATCCCAGTTTTATCTCAGCTATATCTCCTACACATAAACTTCTTTATATCCTCTAGCAAAGAGGCTCTTACCTTAGTTCCTTGTAATATGCTGGATTTCCATATGGAGCAAAGTTCTGTCAGCCTTCTCTAACAGTAATAATATTTACTTACACAAGTCATCAGAGTAGCTTGTAAGACTTTGAGTTCTCTGAGGGCAGGAACAATACCTTATAGGTCATTTTCTCTTCTGAAATACATTTCCTAGTACCTTAATCTTTGTAAGGTAATATGAAATATTTTATACCCATTATCACAAGGCAGTTTATAGGGAATGTCATATGATGGAACAGATGACTAAGATTTATGGGTTATAAAGAAGTTACAAAGATGATGAGGGGTGTGTGTGTGTGTGTGTGTGTGTGTGTGTGTATACACACACACACCCCTCTGTGCAGTTAGCTTGCAGATCCTCACAGCAAAATTGTCTTAAGATATATGTGGTATCAGGAGCACTTCAGTGGACATTCCCATTCAGAAGTGGGGAATGAGAGGTGAGCAGTAGTCACCAGTCCACGGCGGTTCTGAAATCCAACTAGGACAGCGATGCCAGTTCCTTATGTAGAGCCCAGTCATGTTCCCTGGGAAATATTTCTTAGAGCTTTAAACTCCACTTTCCAGCCTACTTGATCTACTCTTGGTCTCATCCCTCCTTTCCACAGGAAATGACCCAGGATTGCAGGTGTTTAAATTTCTTAGGTTGCTCTTCACCCATAGAAAGTTTGGGAGGGCCTGTGACATTTTTATTTTGAACTTACTCCCTTCCTTTTAATTCACTCTGTCAGTCCTTCCACCAGTACAATAGCCTTCTTTCAGGAATGTTATTGATCGTTATACCTCCCACAGATTTCTTTGAAACAGGTCATACTGCGTTGGGCTGAGAGTAGTCAGCAGAAAGGGTGAAAGGGTCTAGGAGGAAGATTTATTAGCTTTTTCTATATTTTGGTCTAGTGAAGAGGGTCTGTGAGGTATATTATTAAATCAACCTTCAGTCTCAACAGAGTTAAAGGTGCATTCTCAAATCCACCTTTAAACTCAGCTGATATTCTCCTAGTAGGTCTCTGGGTTTGGTCAGTATCTTGAGTCTTTCTCATACTTTGTGAACCATATTCTACATAGTTAACAGTCCCTGACCCTCTATAATCCCTCTAAATTTGTGCTAAAATACTAAATACTTTCTTCTTAAGTTTATCTCTTTTTTTGTCATATTTACCTTTTGTAGTTAGAAGAAGCCAGTTGGCACTTTCAACATTCTCCTCAGCCAGTTCAAAGAGTTCCTCAGGCACTCTTTCCATTACCACATTTCCACAGGCAAGGCTAATATTTCTGCCAATACATAACTTCAGCCCCTTTCCTCCAGCTTTCATTAGTTCCATTAATATAGGTTTCTATATTGCCCTTCTTGTCTTTACTAACAGACTCCATAGGTCCTTATAGCTCTTTTCCATCACCGGTGTCAAAGTGATTGCCACTCATTTTAGTTTTTATAACAAAGAAGCCCAGTTCTGGTGCCAATAACTGTTATCAGGCAATCAGGGGATGCAGAAATACCGCGTGGGTTAGGAAAAGACATGTGTAACAGGAATTCGAATGTCAACAACTGTGAGAGAAACTAAGAATATAAAAGTCAAAAAAGGGGAGGCATAATACCAGATAACACTAACTAGCCAGCTCCGACATAGGCTAACGACTTGGTTCCTGTGTGGAAATCTGGAAGCTGTGCACATCCTTAAGGATCTGGGTCATGAAGGGAGGCAGGTGTAGAAATCTGTGGAAGGTTATTGGCTCCGCATTACTATTGTCTCTCTGAGTTCACAGAAAAGCATGTGGTGGTGAGCCTGGGGTGCTGGTAGCCAGTGGGTATGTCAGTCAGCAAGGAGAGCTAGACAGAGAGAGGAGAGAGGGGGAAAGCTGGAAAGCACCTGCAGCTCTGGATCTGCCTCTCATTGCCTCTGACCGGTGATGACCACTAGGTGTAATGGCCGTTTTGCTTCCACCTTCCAGAATGCACACAGCTTCACACTGGTCAGCTCGAACCCAGAACCATACAGAGAAGACGCTGACCATAGAACAGAACTATGCTGATTAAAGAAAATGAGAAATTTGTAAAAACATGTAAAGCAGCAGAATAAAATTACCCCATACAACTCAGTGTGCGCTTGTGCTGTCTCTTCAGTTGTGTCCAACCCTGTGCAACTTTATGGGCTGTAGCCCACCAGGCTCCTCTGTCCATGGGATTCTCCAGGCAAGAATACTGGAGTGGGTTGCTATGCCTTCCTCCAGGAACATACTCAGTACTGAGAGGTAAATATTATTAACATTAAACAGATTCTAATCATGTTTTTTTTTCCTCTGAAATATTTCAGAAAATAAAACAAATAAATAAAATTCCTGTTTGACTCTGTGGATCACAACAAACTGTGCAAGATTCTGAAAGAGATAGGAATACCAGACCACCTTACCTTCCTCCTGCAAAACCTGTATGCAGGTCAAAAAGCAACAGTTATAACCAAACATGGCTCAAAATTAGGAAAGGAGTATGTCAAGTCTGTATATTGTCACCCTGCTTATTTAACTTATATGCAGAGTACATCATGTGAAATGCCAGGCTGGATGAATCACAAGCTGGAATCGAGATTGCCAGGAGAAATATCAATAACTTCAGATATACAGGTGATACCACCCTTCTGGCAGAAAGTGAAGAACAAAAGAGCCTCTTGAAGAAGGTGAAAGAGGAGAATGAAAAAGCTAGCTTAAAACATCAAAAAACTAAGATCATGGCATCTAGCTCCATCACTTCATGGCATATAGATGGGGGAAAAAAAAAGGAAACAGTGGCAGACTTAATTTTCTTGGGCTCCAAAATCACTGCGGATGGTGTCTGCAGCCATGAAATTGAAAGACGCTTGTTCCTTGGAAGAAAAACTGTGACAATCCTAGATAGTGTATTAAAAAGTAGAGACTTTGCCAGCAAAACTCCATATCAGATCAGATCAGATCAGTCACTCAGTCATGTCTGACTCTTTGCGACCCCATGAATCGCAGCACACCTGGCCTCCCTGTCCATCACCAACTCCCAGAGTTCACTCAGACTCACGTCCATCAAGTCTGTGATGCCATCCAGCCATCTCATGCTCTGTCTTCCCCTTCTCCTCCTGCCCCCAATCCCTCCCAGCATCAGAGTCTTTTCCAATGAGTCAACTCTTTCCATGAGGTGGCCAAAGTACTGGAGTTTCAGCTTTAGCATCATTCCTTCCAAAGAAATCCCAGGGTTGATCTCCTTCAGAATGGACTGGTTGGATCTCCTTGCAGTCCAAGGGACTCTCAAGAGTCTTCTCCAACACCACAGTTCAAAAGCATCAATTCTTCAGCACTCAGCCTTCTTCACAGTCCAACTCTCACATCTATACAGAACCACAGGAAAAACCATAGCCTTGACTAGACGAACCTTTGTTGGTAAAGTAATGTCTCTGCTTTTGAATATGCTATCTAGGTTGGTCATAACTTTCCTTCCAAGGAGTAAGCATCTTTTAATTTCATGGCTGCAGACACCATCTGAAGTGATTTTGGAGCCCCCCAAAATAAAGTCTGACACGGTTTCCACTGTTTCTCCATCTATTTGCCATGAAGTGATGGGACCGGATGCCATGATCTTCGTTTTCTGAATGTTGAGCTTTAAGCCAACTTTTTCATTCTCCACTTGCACTTTCATCAAGAGGCTTTTGAGTTCCTCTTCACTTTCTGCCATAAGGGTGGTGTCATCTGCATATCTGAGGTTATTGATATTTCTCCCAGCAATCTTGATTCCAGCTTGTGCTTCTTCCAGTCCAGCGTTTCTCATGATGTACTCTGCATATAAGTTAAATAAACAGAGTGACAATATACAGCCTTGATGAACTCCTTTTCCTATTTATTCAGAGCAATGCTTTTTCCAGTAGTTATGTATGGATGTGAGAGTTGGATCATAAAGAAGTCTGAACACCGAAGGATTGATGCTTTTGAACTATGATTTTGGAGAAGACTCTTGAGAGTCCTTTGGACAGCAAGGAGATCAAATCAGTCAACCCTAAAGGAAATTAACCTTGAATAATCACTGGAAGGGCTGATGCTGAAACTGAAGCTCTAATACTTTGGCCGCCTGATGCAAAGAACCAACTAATTGGAAAAGACCCCGATGCTGGGAAAGACAGAAGGCAAGAGAAAAGGGGGACAACAGAGGATGAGATAGTTGGATGGCATCACCAACTCAACCAATGGACATGAGCTTGAGCATGTTTCAGGAGATGGTGAAGGACAGGGTGAAAGACTGGTGTGCTGCAGTCCATGGGGCTGCAAAAAGTTGGACACAACTGAGCGACTGTACAACAACAACAGCATCAGCAATTTGTTTATGAAGTATGAAGTGAAGTGAAGTCGCTCAGTTGGGTCTGACTCTTTGCGACCCCATGGGCTGTAGCCCACCAGGCTCCTCCATCCATGGAATTTTCCAGGCAAGAGTACTGGAGTGGGTTGCCATTTCCTTCTCCAGGGGATCTTCCTGACCCGGGGATCAAACCCCAGTCTCCTGCATTGCAGGCAGATGCTTTACCATCTGAGCCACCAGGGATGATTAATGGCCTAGGTTTTGGGTTGCTTTGCTAAGTTTGAATACTAAAATGAAAGTGTTAGTCACTTAGTCATGTCCGACTCTGTGACACCATGGACCATAGCCCACAAGACTCCTCTGTCCATAGGATTCTCCAGACAAGAATACTGGAGTAGGTTGCCATTTCCTTCTCCACGGGATCTTCCTGACCCAGGGACTGAACCCAGGTCTTCTGCAGTGCAGGTGAACTCTTTACCATCTGAACCACCAGGGAAGATCTGAATACTAGATTCCTAAATAATAACTGTACCATCTTTGGGCAAAATAATGAATACTTGTTCCTGTTTACTTTATCTAAAATGAGGATAAAAACAGTACCTACATGTGATAAGTAGAATATGGCCTTTAAATGATGCCCATGTCCCAGTTCCTTAAACCTATGAATATGATAGATTTTATGGTAAAGGGGAATTAATATTAAAGATGAAATTAAGTTTTCTAGTCAGCTGGCTATGAGATGGGGAGTTTATACTGAATTATCCAGGTGGATTCCAGTGTGACCACAGAAGATGTCATCAGTAGGAGAGGCAGGAGAGAAAGAACAGGAGGATATGGTAGTCTGAGAAGTTTGAAAAGATTCAACCTGATCTTCCTGCCTTTCAAGATGTAGAAATTGTGCCATATGAGGAAGGAAGGCTAGAAAGCATCTAGAAAAAGGAAGAAACAGATTATTCCCTAAAACCTCCAGAAGGAACATAGACCTGACAGTAGCTGAGTTTAGCCCAGTGAGACCCAGTGAACTGTAAGAGAAGGAACATGTGTTGTTTTAAATCATGAAAGTTTTGACAATTTGTTACAGCAAGAAGAGGAAATTAATGCATGCTTTCATGGTATTGTTGTGGGAATTAAATGAGATGATACATGTAGTCATGACTGAAATAGGTCCTCATACATGGTAACTGTTCAATAAATATGATTTTCTAGAAAAAATATAATTATATATGTCTTATATATGATTATAATTCAATGTCATATGTATATACAATCTCCTGTGGTTGCATAGTTAGGTTGCATAGAAATTGTATTCAGTTTCTTGTCATTAGAAAAATACTTCAGTGGAAAAACTCTATGGAGACCTGTCTTGATGCCTATTACAAACTAAGTGGAAAATACAGTGTTGGACACATAATAGGGGTCTCTACATACGCGTTAATAGATAAATTAAAAAATGATTGACATATTTGTGCCTATGTATTTTTTCACATTTGTCCTTTGTCTTTGGGCTAGAGTCCCAGAAACGGAATTACTGAATCAAAATGAGCTGAACATTTTCATTCTCTTTATCCTTACTGCCAAATGGATTTTCAGAAAGGTTACACCAATTTACACTCCCACAGTATTGTATGAATGTGACTTTAAGGTCCTACCCATGCTCACACTGAGTATCCTACCTTTTAAAATTTCTGATAACCTTTTGCCTATTTTTATCATGCCTTTAATTGAGTCTCTTGATTATCTGTAATGCTGAAAGGCTCATTAATGGTTATTTTATTTATTATTGGTCATTATCATATTTTCTTTTAAAAATTCTTTGATGGCTATTGTCAAATTACAAGTTATATTTAACATAAGAGAAGATAAGAAAGATATAGAAAATAATAAGCCCTTATGAACCCACTGGCAAAATTTGACAGATGTTAGCAATTTTACAATATTAGCTTCATTTATTGATTTATTTATTTTTGAAACAGAACTTTAGAACTATGTTTGAAACATCTTCTATTTTCCTTTCTGCTCCATCCTCTTTCTAGGGAATACTTCTGCATATTCTTGTTTATGTTTTTGTACTTTTATGTGTTCATACACAACTCATCATGCACTCACTATTAGTATGAGTGATTATGTTCTTCAAATTATATATTTGCTTTTCCAGATAGTATTTTCAGTCAGTATTATCCATTATTAATCAATTAGTTCTTTGTGTCATTGGGTTTTAACTCTTCACTTGTCAAATTTGTTGTATGCATTTTTCGGGTTAGTCATTTTAATCATATTTGTTTCTAAATTGATTTTCCACTGATTACATTTCTTTCAAAGTCAGTTACTTCATTTACTTCATTTGATTTTTTATTGTGTAGAATTAATATGAAAATTATATGATTTTCATGCATATATTTGGTTTAATGGCAAAGCATCACAGTAGTAATTATTAACATTTTCTGATTTATAATTTCTAATCTTAGAATGAACTGCCATAAGTGTAGACTTGATGGCAGCTATTAAAATCTGTTATCATCTTATTATTTTAACATGGAATTTGCAAAATTTAAGATCTCTAAAGGTCTTATATCTTAATTCTCTCTTTTTACAATGTTATCTAATACTGGAGGATGAAATGATAGTGATTTCATTAATTAAAATTTATCAAAAGAAAAATTCCAGAAACGATTTAATATTCATCCAATTTCAAGTAACACTAAGAGAACACAATTTTCTGAGCTATTAAAAGTAAACGAGTGAAACATGAGCTTTTCAGTGGTAAGCTCACCTGATTTTAATGGAAAGACGTTAGAATTCAATCAACATTGTTTAAGAGTGTGACATTCTTCTGAAAAATAAAAATGAATTTAATCAAACAGATGGCAGGTATAATAATATGGCTTCTTAGTATACACAGGCAAGAGATTATAAAAGGAAATATATTCCAGATTTGTGACTTAAAAATTAAGAAAATCTGTATGTTAAAAAATGAGATGGAATTATTACATAATTTATCAGTACTTCACTAGACCTGTAACATATCATCAATGGGTAAAAATCTAGGGGCCACCTTCTATCAAGTTTTGTTTCAGATGCAAACTACCACAAAAGAGAGACAAAATGAACCAGGACTTTGCTGTGGGCATTTGTGGGGAAAGAGATGACTTTCCCTCATCCCCAGAAAGTATATAAAAATAGGACCACTTGTCACACTAGAAGAATAAGCTGTAATTCTAAAATCTTTCAGTGGGAAGTGTGTTCAGTGTACAATAGCTATGTTTATGAATGTTCAGAAATCTACAGACAGAGCTACAGGGATAGATTTCCACATTTGAAAATAGCAATTACCTAATATAAAAGTATTCAAAATTTTGAACTTACGCCCACAAAACAAAACAATAAAAAGCAGCTACATCTAATGTTTTAACTTTGACCAGAGGTATAATAAAATGAAAGCTGAAGAATTAGCAGCTAGAAATTAGATTTAGCTGACATTACCATGTGGAAATATTTCATTTAAATATACACGAACCTTTAATACATTTCAATAAAACAGACACACAGGCACAATTAAGCCTACACTTATTAAGTAAATAATAATACAAGGAATTAAAATGTGTTTTGGTGAACTCTCTGTTAAGAAAGTACAACCACTTAACCTATTCACTCTGATTTTTTAAATCAGCACCCTTCAGCTTTCTCTCAGCCAGCTCTGCTGGAAACTGACAGAGAGACTAAACTTAGATTCTATTGCTCTCCTCCAAAATGGCTCATCAATTTAAAATACTTGGGCAAATAAAACTGACAAGTGGCTTTCTACATTGAAGACACCTAAGAGCTATGAAAACGTTAATTATTTGTCTTTTACTCAGCTATTAATGTAAATAAGAAAGGTCACAAGTTTCGAAAGAGATAAGGTACTATTTGGGGAAATAAATTTAGGAGTGAAAACATTAGAAGGTAGGCTATTTATAAGCTGTAAGTTTCTATAATCTGGTATAAATATATATATTGGCAGTGGAATAGCCAGACTTGAATTCGAAAACTTGCTACTGCTATTCAGAAGGCTTTCCACTGTTTCATTATGATTTATTTCCTGATTTATTTTTCTGTCAGGATTAACGTACATGGCAGGCTATCTTTAGTAACCTGACCTAATGGTCTCGTTCATCCATTCCTTCCCAAACCCATCCTGCTGGAGGGAACCTTTCTCAAGTGCCCTGGGGAGAAATCTCCTTGGGAAATTCTTCAGAAGGCTATTTAGAGAACACATGGTGATGGAAATAGTTGCTGGGGAGATGAAACGGCTTTTCTTGAGGGAAGGCCACTGTCTGGGCCTCCTTGCCAGATTCTTCTGTGGATACTTCATTGCTCTGCTGTCTGTGGTCTTTAGCCTGATGGAACTTTATTCCATTAGATTGAAGTAATATTTGTTACAGAAAGAAATTTCACATTAAATATCCATTTATAGTACATGCGTGCTAATTCACTTCAGTCATGTGTTTGTGACCTTTGCAACCCTATGTACTGTTCAAAGCCTGCCAGGCTCCTCTGTCCATGGGATTCTCCAGGCAAGAATACTGGACTGGGTTGCCATGCCCTTCTCCAGGGGATTTTCCTGACCCAGGGATCGAACTCGTGTCTCTTAGTCTCCTGCACTGTCAGGCAGGGTTTTCACCCCTAGCGCCACCTGGGAAACCCCTGTTTACAGTAAGAAGTATGGACAAAGAAGCAAGATGTGACTGGAATTCTAAATGTTCAGAAAGCATAAGAAATGTAGAGTTCTAGGAGCCACCAACTGGACACTGAGACGAATACTAGAGAATGTCTCTAGGATACTTTTTGCTAGCAGCTCTTGAATGGTAGAAAGATGATGTATGTTAATAAGTGCATATTTTGGGTGAGATCTAGCCTGTTTGGCAGAGATTATAAAATAAGGAAATCTGAATTTTTAATTACACTTATAACCTACATCTTATTAGTTTCTAAATGGTTTTTTCTCTAACTCATTAGCAAATAAATTCCCCTAAGAACAATGTAGTTCTAAAGATATTGACTCAATATCCAAGGATGACATATTTTCATTTTGTCCGGTATTTTTCTTCCAGGTCCTTAGGTAGCATTCCTACCGTGGCCAGTCATTTGCTCTGTGACAGCCATGATCTTTTAAAAAATTAGCTTACAATTTGGAGAGAAATTTTTAAATTGGGTCTCACCTAAAGCTTCCCACAGACATCCGGTTGTCCAGGTCTTGCAATTAATCATGAAAATAATACGTAGAAAATGAATACAGTGCTTAGACTAATTGTGGAAGCTTCTACTACCTAGCCTCAATTTCAGAATTGATGATGAGAAATATCTTGTTGATTGAGACTGATAATATTCAATTCAGGTCTTTCCATCAGGAAGGCAAAGATCCTCCAAGTCAAAAATTATCTACATAAAGAAGAGAAGGAGAGGCTCAAACGACAGGCTCAGCTCCTGACTAATTGCCATAAGAATACAATGTGTGGCTTTGCGGCTACAGAGCTAAATTGGCACACTGTACCTTCTTGTTGGAATTAAAAGATGGCTGGGGGGGAATACAAGAATACTCTTATAAAAAAAGTTAGGAGGTAATCTCGTTATAAGTTTTCCAAACTTCCCTACTGAATGTTTGTTCCAAACTTTATTTAAATAGCATGTTACAGCGATACCTCATTTACATGGTATGTCAAAGTGTTATAATTTCCACATTTCTAGAATCCCAGGTCCAAGACAGCATTGCATAATGAAGGGAAAGGATACATGATTTCTAGGAATGAATTTCAGTGTAAATAATAATCAGTGATTCTATCAACCTTCCAAGGACAGTGAGGAATCTATGATGTATTGTTTATTGCATGCTCTCTGCTTTTACCCTCTATGGATTTCGGCACTTTCTGTAAACGTGGACAGGGGCTTCATTATACGGTGGAGTATTTTTTAATTCTGTTACTTTTTTTTTTTTTTTTACATTTGTGTTCTATCATAAAATTCATCTAAGCATAGACATGGTTGTTTCTCATTGGGGAGTTTATCTGCCAAAATGTTATTGCTATAGGAAATGTATGTCACATTGGATTATCACTTGGCACTACCATGCCAGAACAGAGTGAGCTTTAAACTTGGTTTGAAGAAATCTAATTAGTATCAACTGAAAAAGAAGATCCCTAAAGATATTTCTTTCTTACTTTTCCTAATATAAAAGGTGATTTGTGACAAAACTGTTAATCTATAATCATTTTTGCTACTCAAAATCAAATTTGACATTTTCTGAACATATTATTCTTAGTAATAGGTAAATTTCCTTAAAGCAAACTTAAAAATATAGAAGTGGGGGGAAATGAATAGAAAATATTATTTTGAGTGAAAACAGCTGTAAGAGAATTAATGAGTGAAAATATTATAAGACTGTAAGGCATTTGTAACTGTATTCAGTACAGTTCTCCAGACAAATTTAGTGCTGTTTTATTTATTCAATTAATAATAATTTATTGAGTAACTACTATGCTCCAGGTACTGTGTTAATGAAGGAAAGGCAAAGACACCATGAAGACTGCAAAGACTATAAATAAGACCTTATCATTTCCCTTACCCCCCTCTGTGATCCAATCTTCAGGCAGATACATATATACATATATAAACATATATATGTATATAAACATATATATAAGCTAGTTTCAATCTTCAACAAAATTCAGTAGAAGTATGTACATATGTTTTATTTATAGACATACCTAGATATTTGCAAACATACACACATCTATCCATGTATTAGAATATATCTGTAAACACCTATTTGCACATATGCACAAGTAAAAGGATGAGATAAAACACACGCAAAGGACTTGCACTTCATTGGACTCTAACACATCTGAATGTTATTTGAACCACATAGAGCCTCCCTCAGATTTCTGAAAGTATTATAAGAGATAAGAGGTGCAAAGCATTTAGCTCAGGATCTGTCATACAAAAACAGTGAGAGAGTTATAACTGTTATTTATTATTATTATTTTGTTTTATTGTGGGTGACTTCTTGGAGGAAGCAGTTGCAGAAGCAGATGTAGGTGAGAAGATAAAGGAGTAGTAGCAGACAATGAAATATTATGAGAATACTATATCCTAAGGGGAGAAGGAGAAAGTCATTCAAGAACAGATATAAACTTCAATGACCACAAAATAGTATTAATATATGCCAACTTACTATTCCATCTGAGAGTGTAGAAAATTTTAAGAACAAAAAGAGGGCTTTTTAAATTTGTGTTTACATTGAAATAAAGATTTAAGCTTCAGTTCAGTTCAGTCACTCAGTCTTAAAATATACTAGAGAAATTAAAATACAATTAGTGAGGAAGACACATTATTTATTTAGAAAGTTATATTGAAGATGAAGAAAGAAAAGGAACTTAAAACATTATCCATAATTTCAAATTTAAGAAATACATTTTGTGTTTAAAAATACAAAAAATGTTTTGGTTATAAGCAGAGTATAGAAGCAACTTGGCCAGTTATACACACACACACACCCCCTAACGCTTTCTGTTAATCTCTCTCTCTTTTCACTAATATCTTACATTTATGCTCATTTATTTTTCTTCTTTTGATATGACTGGTCCATAATATAAATCTTATTCTTTGAGGAGATGTCTTTCAGATAGAAAGATGAGAATTTGTATTTAAATTGAGAATCTTTGTGATGTGGGAATTTCACTTATACATTATCTTAAAGCCATGAGTTGTACGCAGGGTCCTTTTGGAAAATTTCTATGAAAGTATTTCACAGAGTGAGCTTTGAAGGATTATAAATGCTTTGAACATGACATCTGGGGGGTGGTATTTTGAGAACAGCAGGCTTCTGTAAAACATACACACACATATTTGTAACTATTTATAACTACAATGTTATAGACAAAGTTAGGTAAGTGCTACTTAATACATATATAATACTTGAAAAATAGGAATGGATATATAGAAAAAGAGATGATAGAACAGAGATAGAGGTAAGAAATGAAAATCCATTTCACACAAACTTCTCATTCATGAGCGCTGGCTATTTAGGGTTCCCTGTGTGGATAACTGCATTATCACTTCCTCTCTCTTATAGATCATTTGTCTCCTACTTATTAAGTAAAAGTGAGTTAATGAATTTACTGAGCTGTACTATAGTCTATTTTATGAGTAGACTTGTACTGGTTTTCATCCTTAAATTATACCCTCCCCATTCCATAGCTCTCCATGTTGAATTCTTACTCTTTTTAACAATACCATCTCAAATGCCAACCCTGCCACGAAGTTTTCCTAAAACTTCTGTCTTTTTAGATTCTTGTAATTTGCACAGCATTTTGTTTGTACTTTCAGAATAATGTGACTTGCCATGTCTTTTTGTGTGTGGGGGTGGAGTGGGGACGGGGTGGGGAGTGCTTTATGTCCTCTCTTCCTGGAAACGGTTGGAAGGGAAATGTAGCACACACTATGCTTTTGATAAACATTTGTCTAGTTGCACTGAATTGAATTTGTAGGCAACTTGTAAACTGATGGGTCTAACAAAACCTTTCTAAAGGTCCATCTATCTGCTCATTTAATAGTACTTATGCTTTATCCTCCTAATTCTAGTTACATGTATATAGATATAAATAAACTCATTTCTTCATGTATTCAAATTCCCAATATTTTGTTAGTTTTTGATAAGTTACATCATTAAAAAAATTATGGTAAAAATTTCCTAACAGGCATCTAGTATTATTTAGCTGTACTCTATGCAACTATAATATTTTAAATGGTTTAATGATAGGAAGGCACCAATCTTTCAATTATTTTTATCAGCCTATCAGTATTATCAGTGTTCTGATAAGCCTATCAGCTTATCAGTATTCTTTTTTTGAGGTATAAACAATAAATAATATACAAATCAATGTATAGGCAATGTAAATGTCACCATCATCGTAAACCAACAAAGTATGTAAAACTTTAAAACCTAATAGTAACATAGTGAGGAGTTAAAACAGTTCTATTGATTTTTATTTCTAACTCTTAATGCATCACTCGTCTTCCTTTCATGAGTCAATTTCCTTTACTACTCTGGCTCATTCAGGAGAAATGTTTTCTATCATAGTTCTATAGTCTCACTAATAATTAAAATATATGTGAGTATCCTGATGTTTAGCTACAATGATAACTCCAGAGTCAGTTGTCAATGGATATACCATTTGTGGGAAACTGCCTTATACTTTTGCTCTTCAAAAGTCAATTTGGTACCCTCCTCTGATTAAGAGTCCATGTTTCACTCAATCTAAAATTCTGGTCCATTACATAATTTTCAGAAGCTGGAAGAAAAGCATTTGCATCATTTCTGTTCCCAGATCTGTTCAATATATACTCCCAGTCTGTCATGCCTGAAATTAATTTTTTACAATCTGGATCTTTACTATATGCTAAAAATTCAGTACAAAAAAGGACCTCCTTCTGCAGAGAATATGTAAGCCAGAACACCATGTTCCATCTTTATAATGAAACACGTAGTTCCTATCAAAAGGCAAATTTTTTGTTTCAAAATGTTTGAAGAGAATAATGCTTTAAAAGATTTCAAACGCTTATGCTTACTTTTGTGAAAGTGAAAAGATCTCTATCTCAAATATACTTTAGCTTGAATCATACAGTTTGTGTGTACATTGAACAACTTTTTAATTATTTCAAGCTATTTCCCTTTCCGTATTTCATGCTTCTGAAATAGGAAAACAAAAGTTAATAATTAAAGAAATAGTTTATCTCAGAATATTCAGAGTCAAGTGTATGACTATTAAAATGCATACTGATTGTTAATATCAATATATTAAACAAATGATAACAAACTCTTCTGACTCATTAATCATAAAGCTTATCACACTCACAGCTAAAAATCTTGTTTTCCCCAAAGTGTAAAATAAATTCTATAGATTTTTTTCAATGAGTAGTCCTAAAGAATAAATTTCAAATATAAGAGAAAATATAACATTAAATACAAAGCAAACAAACAAAAATCCTTTGTATGATATTGGGAAAATTATTTATCTCTGAGAGTATGCTCATTCTTCTGTTAAATGGGGATAGCAAATATGAAGCTATAATAAAGTAATGCATAAAATTGTTATAGCAGAATCTGGGTTAAATTCTGCCTTCTCTTACTTTTCCTCCTTTTCTTCCTCTGGATCTCCTCTTCCACTTCTCTTCCTAGTCCTCTTCCTCTCACTTTCCTTTCTCCTACTCCTCATAATTCTTCAAAATAGAAAATTTTGAGGCTTCCGAAATGTACAGCATTCAACTTGGATCTAGGATTCAAAATGAGACCTATATCACACCAAAGTCATTCAAATCTAACATTATTCTCCTCTAGTGCTTCCACTGATTTTTGCATAGTGTATTTGTCACAGACTGATTATAAGAATAAAACTTTCTTTTTTGGGGGACAAATACTATATTTCTGAAAATATTTGCCTCATCCTTTGGGGTATATATTGTTTGGTGCATGGGTGTTTTTTAATGTTTGGCCTTCATAATTTTTCAAACCTAAATAATTAATAATAGACTTTTTTAGTTGATATAGTGTTTTGCATTACTTTCTAATTGTTTGCTAATAATACTAACATTCATATGATGACTTTCTACAAAGTTTATTAATAAATGTGTGTCATTATTTTAAATTTCCTGGATTCTCTATGCTCTGGATCCACATCTTACATTTTCCCCCAGTTCAGTGTGATTTTAAAAAATTATTTGTATTTTATTTACATTTATCTTTATATAAGTATTGCTGTT
Source organism: Bison bison bison (assembly GCF_000754665.1). Taxonomy (NCBI): domain Eukaryota; kingdom Metazoa; phylum Chordata; class Mammalia; order Artiodactyla; family Bovidae; genus Bison; species Bison bison. Next base: position 3,667,915 of record NW_011495082.1, read on the forward strand.
TCTCATTATTGCATACTTTTATTAGTTAGACTTAACTTAAAATTCCTTTTGATGTTTATATTATCTTGACTGAGGCATTGCAGGAATATCCTTATTCCACAATTATGTATATTGATCTTAACTTCCATTGCATATAAAGAATACTTTACTAGCTGGACAACTACATGTAAATTCATTAAATTAGAACAGTCTCTCATAAAACATACAAAAATAGACTCAAAATAGTTCAAAGACCTAAATATAAGACATGATAACATAAAACTCTTAGAAGAGAACGTGGCAAAACATTCTCGGACATAAATCATGGCAATATTTTCTTAGATCATTCTCCAAAGGCAAAGGAAATAAAAGCAGACATAAACAAATGGGACCTAATCAAACTTAAGAGCTTCACACAGCAGAGGAAACCATCAACAAAATGAAAAGGCAACCTATGGAATAGGAGAAAAAATTTGCAAAATAGGCAACTGACAAAGTAAATTAACAAGGAAAATATAAAAACAGTTCATACAACTCAATATCAAATAAAAGAAAACAACCCAGTCATAAAAAACGAGCAGAGGACCTAGACAGACACTTCTTCATAGAAGACATACAGATGGCCCAGAGGCAGATGAAAAGATGCTCCACATTGCTAATTAACAGAGAAATACACATCAAAACAACAATGAGGCATCACCTCACATTGATCAGAATGGATATTGTCATCAAAAATCAGGCAGAAAGAAAAACATGGTATCATTTTTATGTGGGATCTAGAAAGTAATACAAATGAATCTATATATAAACAGCAACAGACTTACACACACAGAAAACAAACTTATGGTTCCTAAAGGGGAAAAGGAGAAGAGGAGGAATAAATTAGGAGTGTGAGATTAACAGGTACAAAATACTACTGGTAAAATAGACAAGCAACAGAGATTTACTGTATAGCACAGGATGCTGTAGTCGATGTCTTGTAATAACCTATAATGGAAAATAATCTGAAAAGAATATATATAACTGAATCACTTTGCCATACACTTGAAGCTGCCACAATATTGTGAATCAACTATATTTCAATTTTAAAAAATACTGTGCTTCTGCACAATGCCTCTCCTGCTCTCTTTTAATTTTTCACTGATTTTATCTATATATTTGACATTCTTCTTTTTTTCTTTTTGTATTTGGATTACTGTTGCTCCTCCCACTAGTTGTTGAGAGCAAGTTTTCTTGGATTGCTTAAATCTACTTCCCTGAAATAGGTAGGCATCAAAGACTGATCACAAAGGGGCACCAGGGAAGTCATTTGGCTGCGTGTAGCTGAAGACTCAGCTCACAGTGGCCTAAGTAATCAAAAAGTTTATTTTTGTCACATTACCATGTTCTGAAGATGAGAACTCCAGGACCCTTATGGTGGCTTTTCTAGGACATGGAGGACTTGTTCTCGTTCACGTTTTCACTCAGCTGAGTTTGGCATAATCTTTTGTCATTGGCCTTAGCACTCCCTGATTGTGAGGTGGCGAGATACCACCAGCCTTGTATCTGAATTCTGAGCAAAGGAATATTACAAGGCCTTCTAAGTCTTTCCCTTTAAAAGCTGTTTTCCAAACTTCACTGGAAAACTCTAGTTATATTTCAGTGTGCCAGAACTTTGTCAAAGGGTATTTTTATCCATAAGAGAGGTTAAGAATGCTGTATTTATCTGGGAACATTGTGGCCCCCCTACAAAATCATTGTTGCTCCAGACAAAAATCATATGAAAAGGCAAGCAGCAAAGTCGGCCAAGGGGAGCTAACCATCATGTTAATATCATGGGCTTCTCCTCCCTCCCCACCCCCAGCCACTGCTGACTGATTGTGTAGTGGACCCTAACATTGGTTCAAGCTGATTTTCTTGTGGGTCAACTATGAATTATGGTTCCAAGTTAATAGTTAGTCTCTGTTGGGTGCTGGTGTTAAGAACCGAGGCTGGGACGCTCATTGTCTACCATACCCATATTGAAATAGGGATAATCTGGAGAAAGAAGGAGGAAAAAGAAGACGGAATTGCTCTGCAGAAAGTTTCAGAACTGAAATATCATGTATTCTCAGTAAGACGAAGAGCAATTCCTCCCTCTGTTCCTTTAACATATTACTGTTTATTCCAGCTAGTTTGATTACAGTTTGTTTCTCAATTCAGAGATATACAAGAATACAGCATTTTCCTTTCTTGGTGTTTTTTTTTAAATATATATATATATATATATATACACATATATACTTCTGTTTTAGCTAGAATTTTAACTCTATGGGAGCAAATACCCATATGTCTGTTTAACAGTGATTCCTGTTTGCCTGGCATGGCAAGTTATCAATAAATATTTGTGTAATGGGTACTGCTTTTTTACAAACTGAACATCCTCTAATTCTCCTTATTGTTTATCTTTGATTTCTTTTATTGGTTTTACTAGTTATCTTCTAGCACAGCATTCCCTCTGAAAAATACATTTGTTGAATGATTTCTGAACAAGGCTGTTAATGGTCCTGTTAGGAACAGTGTATTTTGGCCTAGTCAATTATGTAACTGCTGCTGCTGCTAAGTCGCTTCAGTCGTGTCCGAATCTGTGCAACCTCAAAGACGGCAGCCCACCAGGCTCCCCCGTCCCTGGGATTCTCCAGGCAAGAACACTGGAGTGGGTTGCCATTTCCTTCTCCAATGCATGAAAGTGAAAAGTGAAAGTGAAGTTGCTCAGTCGTGTCTGACTCCTAGCGACCCCATGGACTGCAGCACTCCAGGCCCCTCCATCCATGGGATTTTCCAGGCAAGAGTACTGGAGTGGGGTGCCATTGCTTAAGTGTACCTAAATGAGGAAATCTTTGTCTTCACATAGGTTAGTATTTGAAGAGATAGTTGTACATTCCCTGCCATATTTGTAAGCCAATTGGGAAAAAATGCAAGGAGAAAGGTACAGATAGCAATCAGAATATCATCTTGACAGTCTTCCTGGAAGAATAGGATTATATCTGTAATCTAATCTGCTTCTAAATGTTAAACCTCAGAATTAGACATACTCATCCACCCAGCACTTCTGGAATAAGAAGATCATGAGTTAAATTACATTGCACTTATGAGTTAACATTCAAAGAAATTAAAGAAACTCACTTGGGAGGACTCTGCCAACAGAAGGTTAATCTTGGCATTATGCATATAGCACATGGCAGGGGCTACAATCCACCTATGCATAATTCCTCCTTTCGCAAAGAGCTCCACTTGAGCCATCAATAGATTCTTCTGTTATTTATAAATTTTGACTTGGTGGCATCCCCACCATGAGGTCTTTCACAAAATTCTTTATTTTCAGCACAGGATATTCAGAGCATCTGAATTCCCACTTTCCCTTTGGTCCTATATTTCTATGTTGCAGAATTGAATTGAGTGACTTTCCATTCACAAAGACCACACTATTTACGAGCAGGTATTTCCAGGCCTTTGGTATTGTGACAATTTTCACTGCCTCTCATGGAACTGCTTAAGTATAAGAAATGCACTTAGGAAAGAAGTTTTCCTCTTCATCTGTAATTAACTAATCCAGAATAAATGTATAATCACGTGAAAGGTAATTCTTGAAACATTATGCTAAAGCTACATTAATTTTAGATTCCTCTCCCCATATTTTCCTCCCAGTACGAATGGAACGTGGATCTGAGTTAGCTAATCTGGTACTGTCTGTCCAAGGACGGAACTCATACTTTAAATTAGTATCTCACTACTCCATGAAACTCATTTGTTTGTCAACTTAAAAGCAGTGATTTTGTGCTTAGCTCATTGCTATAAAAATTCATCCAGCTCATCCTCCTTGACCCCCCTCCTCCACCCCAATTAAATCTGTGCCTCTGTGGCTTCAACTTTTATGTGATCTGGGAAACAGAAATAGGTCAAAAGAGTTAGGTAAATAGAACTCAGACCTACAGAAGAGAGAGGGAAACAAACAAACAAACAAACAAACTTCCCCTCCTCCCTACTCCACTATTCCTTCACTCCAAATTACATGAATGCCAATTTGGTATTACATGACATGAATAACACTTTTAAAAAGTTGTTTATTTTTAATTGGAGGATAATTGCTTTACAATATTGTGTTGGTTTCTGCCTTATAGCAACACGAATCAGCCATAGGTATACGTAATGTCCCCTCCATCTTGAACCTCTCTTGCACCTCTGCAGCCCATCCTGCACCTCTAGGTTGTCACAGAGCACCTGATTTGATCTCCCTGCATCATACAGCAAATTCTCACTGGCTATTTCACCCATGGTAAAAAGTATGTTTCAATGCTATTCTCTCAATTTGTCCCACTCTCTCCTTCCCCCACTGTGCCCACAAGTCTGTTCTTTATGTGCATGACATTTATGCATTACTGATTTGCTTTAAGTATTCTGATGCTAACCATTCATATATTTTAACACTGACTTTATATCTACTTTAGATTCAGTTTAGATTTAGATTTGGTTGTTATGTCTCTCAAGTCTTTCCTAATCTTGTCTCTTCTCTCTCCAGTTTATTTGTTGAAAACCCTGCACCACTTCTTTTGTAGGATTTCCCACGCTCAGATTTTATTTTTTACTGCATCTTTATAAGTTCCCTCTGTACCCTGCATACTGGAAATTAGAGTGTGAGGCTCAGTCATGTTTTAGTTTGAGTTTTCTGCAAGAATTCTCCCTAGCTGCTATTGTATACTTCCTTCATGAGGTATACAATTTCTGGATATCTCAATTTGTGATGTTAACTGTTGCTATCTATCATTGCCCAGATATAATTTCATTAGACATTTTAAAAATGGTGATAATCTTTCATTATTATCTGTCATTATATCTATTTCATAAAATTAATAATCTTCTCCACATTCTATATGTTTCTCAATTTTATTTCCTAGTTTATGAGCCAATTGTCTAAACCATTAATTTTCACTACTTATTTTCAATGATGACTTAAGTTGTTCTTTAACATGGGTTAATCAGTTCAGTTTTTGTTGCCCAGCTACTCTGCTTTCTTCTTTTTTTGCAAAAGAATAGCAGCTGTTTTCAGAATCCACTTTGTGTTGTGTTCTATATCAGAGATGGCACAGATATTTTTTCCTTCACTTTTTTCTTTCACATGGTTTCTTCAAACTTTATTAAGTCAAGTTATTATTATTGTTCCTCATCTTTCCTTGTGATTAGCTGGCTAATTCTTAGAAACCAAGTGTAAGTATAGGCAGACTTGTGATACTGAGGCCAGTGCTTTGCTTATGGCTCTGTTTAGAAATCGGCTAAGTCCTACTGATGCCAAGGGCTTCTCTGGTGGCTGAGCAGTAAAAAAATCTGCCCACCAATGCAGGAGATGTGGGTTCAATCCCTGGGTTGGGCAGATCCCCTGGAGAAGGAAACGGCAATTCACTCCAGTGTTCTTGCCTGGAAAATCCCATGCACAGAGGAGCCTGGTTGGCTACAGTCCATGGGGCTGCAAATAGTCAGACATGACTGAGTGATAACAACAGCTCAAGGAAGGGCTGAGTGTGGGAACAAAGGAAAGATTTTGTTTTATTTCTTTTATTCTGAAACTTTTGTTCTTATGTGTGGCTTTTCTATCCATAACAGAATTATTAGCATATTGTATCATATGGATTTGGGATTGGGGAGTGCACTATCATGGAGAGAGGTTTTCATTCCTCTTCCCAAAGTCTGCACAGGAAAGGGTAACTCTACTTAGTAGCAGAGTATGGCTTCTGTATTTGCAAACAAGGAGTGTGTCAACTGGAGGTGAGCACTGCATTCCTGTTCTCTTTCTTATGGGCTTCCCTGGTGGTTCAGATGATAAAGAATCTGCCTGCAATGCCGGAGACATGGTTTTTATCCCAGGGTCAGGAAGATCCCCTGAGGAACAGAATGACTACCCACTTCAGTATTCTAGCCTGGAGAATTCCATGGACAGAGGAGCATGGTGAGTTGCAGTCCAGAATTGGATTAAAGCCACTTTTTAGTTTTATGGCAGCATAACTGATATACAAAAAATGCACGTATACAGTTTAGTGAATTTGGACTTATGTATACACTTATATACTATCACCACAGTCAAGGTAATAAGCAAATTCATCATCACCAAAAGTTTCCTCATGCTAATGTGATTTGTTGTGTTGTGTGTGTGTGTGTGTGTGTGTGTGTGTGTTTTGTGGTAAGAGCACATAACATGAGACCTACCCTCTTTAACACCCAAGCCAATTTTTGCACCTTTTCATCTTCTGGCCCTGACATTATGCTCTGTTAGGAGCTGGAATTTGCGTCCACTCTTAATGTTGTATTTCCTACACTGCACACAGTTGCTTGGTCGTACTGAGCCAATTTTGTAAATCCAAGCTGTAGCTGCAGGAGTGCAGTTCATTTTCCCTGGTTTGCACACCCTGACTTCTGGCAGCACGCCTCTCCAGAAAGGCTGCCTAAGGATCTGACTGGCAGAAAACACCAGTCCTTGGTCCTAACCCATTAGGTGAGAGAGTACAGAAAACCTTACAAGACTTGGGAATTTGATTTTTCTCTATCATTCTTTTAGACAATAGTTGAGAACTGTTTTTCTCTTAAGGAAAACTTTTTGGACATACCAGGGAGAAATTAAAAAAGGAAGATTTGGTTATTTGTCTATCTTCTATGATGACCATTGTATTTATAAAAATCTATTCGTTTCTTTTTGTTTTGTTTTTAATTAAATTTATTTATTTTTAATTGAAGACTAATTGCTTTACAGTATTGTGTTGGTTTCTGCCAAACATCAACATGAATCAGCCATAGCTGTCCCCTCCCTCTTTATTCATTTCTTAATACACATTGTAATTATTTTATCTCTATAAAGACCATAGTATCTAAGTAGTGCAATATTACTTTATGTAACTTCCACCATAGTTTGGTAAAAGTGACTTTTTCTGACCAACTGTACCAGAAAATGACTTTGTCCTGCCCCAAGCCAGGCTGCTGCTGTGAGAAACCCCAAGAACAGCAGGTATTTCATACTGTTGAGACAGTTCTTTCTGTGGTAAATTTTACCTCTTTCCTTCAGGGCATGCTTCAGAATTATCAACAAAGAGCTAATTGGAAACAGTGTCTAGAATATAATTCTGAATATCATCCTTATTTTATGTAAAATAGAGTTCTCTTGTTTCCTACCAAGTTAAACGAGATTTCCATTTTGATTTTGAAGAAAAAGGAAAGAAAACTTCAACTATTAAGTCACCAAAGGCCACCTTCAGAATAAGATTATTTAACACTGGGACTAGTTATGTTTAAAATGTAATTGTGTAAGTACAAGTTTTCTTTCCTTTTTCCCCTTTTCTTCTTCCTTTATTTTTATGAGAAAGGAATTTTAACTCCACATTTTGTTTTTTTAACTCTATGTTTTATGTTCATTCCTCACTAGGGGGAAAGGGGTTAGAATAAAGAAATGTGTGAAAACTGTATTCAGAATTGCTCTGTATAATTAATAAGTCAGTATCTCCCTTAAGCAGAGCATCAGAACGTTAAACTTTGCTGACTGTGATTATTAGCCTGAAAGGACCCTACATTTTGACTCACTACTTTCTCATCCATAAGATCTTGATCTTCACTAGTGTTAATATCACAAAAGTTTGCACCCAAAGTATTTGACTCTAACCTAAAAGATTTTAACACTGGTTCTTTTCCAGCCCTGTGAACCTCTAAGGAGAAATAAAAACAATTCTTTCCCAAATGCTACTAATTCTGCTGGCTGAATTACTGGATTGATTTATTAATGTTTAATAACAGTCATAAAATGTTGGTAATAATCATTTTAGTCAGAGTGCCACATTGAAATTCATAGGGATGAACCCTGGTAGCTCAGATGGTAAAGAATCTCCCCACAACGCAGGAGACCTGGGTTTGATCCCTGGGTCAGGAAGATCCCCTGGAAGAGGAAATAGCAACCCACTCCAGTATTCTTGCCTGGAGAATTCAAAGGACAAAGGAGCCTGGCAGGCTATAGTCCATGGGGTTGCAAAGAGTCGGTCACACTGAGCAATTAACACATTTATAATGAGTTAGCAAGTCAAATTAGGTAAATTCCTTTATGAGTGAAGGAAACATGCCATTTCCAATTTTTAAAACAACAGTATCTCATTGAGCAGTGCATCCATCACATCACATGTGTTGCTCAGCAGTTTTAGTCACTTTTCAGTTATCCTTTCTCTCCCTTCTGTATTTAATCTCTTTCTAAATGATTGGAGTCAATTTCTCTTTCTTTTCTCACTGGGTTTGCCTCACACTACCAAATGGTTGATTAGTAACACCATCTCACCGGCATAGTATATCTTGAATCAAATCACTTTGTTATATTGCAAATGTGCAATATGTTTAACTAAAGCAAAATATATGACCTTGCCATGTTGAATTTATTTGTTGCAATTACATTGCAGATTTTCCAAATTTGTGTTTGCCTTTTTATCTTTACTACTAGGGTCTTACACCATGCCTTTAGAACCTCCTGCTTGCCTGAAGTCCAGAATTTGTGACAACTACCTGTTTTCCTACCGCTATTATCTTTCTACACCACTTTTTCGCACCATTTTGCTTCTAGAGTTACGTGTTTAAAAATCAAATGTGATTGTGTCATTCTCTGCTTGGAAACCTTTACTAACTGCCTGTTGCATACTGAGATCCTCAGTTTGATATATAACACTTTTGGAATCTGCCTTACATTTTGATGAGGTAGATGGTCTCTTTTACAGTTGAGTGACCCTCCTGTACTTTTAATAAGCAAAAAGCACAGGTCCAGGTAGAATTCTGGTTTTACGCCTGGCAGGAGCAGAGGTTTAACACACTTAAATGTCAGTTGTGGTATTACTCCGCCAGAAGAGTCTATAAATAAAGACAGATTCAAATTGAAAGTCCGAAACCAAGTTGAGCATAAAAGCCCCACATTTGAGGAAGGACCCTCCAATGACACTGTAAAGTCATAAATGGTTCAATAGTCTTGGTAACCCAAGGCAAAGGAGTCTGAAACATAAATCTGGGGTTACAAATCAGAAGTTGTTACCATATTAGGCCCACAGACAGCTATGTTCATTAATTTATATTTATTCAGAGGGACAGTAATTTGATGGAAGGTCCTGAATGATTAAAATATCAACAGTGAGTGTAGAAGTATCTGTGCATTTGTATTAGTCAATGTGTATTGCTTTAACAAGCAATTTCAAAATCTTAGTAACTTACAGCAGAAATTAAAGCTTTAGTTTCTTGTTTTTGGGTTTGCAAGTTAGCTCTGCTTTACTCCACATATCTTTTCATGCTAGCATCCAGGCTGAAGGAGCAGCCACTATCTGGGATATGCCATTCTTCTGGCAGAGGACAGAAGCAAGCCCAACCACACCATGAAGCACAGTTAAAGCTTCCTCTCAGAGGGTATGTATCACATCCATTGGCAAAAGTAAGTCACATGGCTAAGACTGACAAGGGCTAGGATAGTATCTGCCAATGGCAAGGTATGGTAAGAGTTCAGTCAGTTCAGTTCAGTCACTCGGTCGTGTCCGACTCTTTGTGACCCCATGGACTGCAGCATGCCAGGCCTCCCTGTCCATTTCCAACTCCCAGAGTTTACTCAAACTCATGTCCATTGAGTCGGTGATGCCATCCCACCATCTCATTCTCTGTCCCCTTCTCCTCCTGCCTTCTATCTTTCCCAGCATCATGGTCTTTTCCAATGTCAGTTCTTTGCATCAGGTGGCCAAAGTGTTGGAGTTTCAGCTTTAGCATCAGTCCTTCCAATGAACACCCAGGACTGATCTCCTTTAGGATGGACTGGTTGGATCTCCTTGCAGTCCACAGGACTCTCAAGAGTCTTCTCCAACACCACAGTTCAAAAGCACCAATTCTTTGGCTCTCAGCTGAAGAGTAAGAGTGGGAGTGAATTATATACTCCTAAGAGTGGGAGATAATTCAAAACAATAGCAAAATATACCACAGACCTCAAATATGCTATACTTTATGATTCTCCCCTACCTCTCATTTGGAATTCATTATTTGGGGAAGATATTACGTATGCCCCACCTTATCTTGGGGTAATGTGAATTCTGGTATCTTAAGGATTTAGGTTATACATGACATTAGGTCATTAGCTACAAGAGACTGAATCACAATTTTGAAGTAATATGTAGTTATTTTTTTCTAATTATTTGTGTGCATATCCTTACTTAGATTTTGGAAACACAACCTAAACTTTTCAGACATTTATATACCATGTATAAGACATTTTCTTGTACCTCATTCTGGCAACTTCTCTGTTCTTATTTCTTCATTTTCTGATGCTAAAGTGTCTTCAAAAATGATTTGTCATCGTTTTTCTCTGCATGCAAGGTTACTAGTGGGCCCACTGGGTGACCATAACACACACGACTAACATGTTGGATTCGTACAATATACATACATCACAGCAGGATCCTCTATGACCCACCTCCCAGAATACTGGAAATAAAAGCAAAAATAAACAAATGGGACCTGATTAACCTTAAAAGCTTCTGCACATCAAAGGAAACTATTAGCAAGGTGAAAAGACAGCCTTCAGAATGGGAGAAAATAATAGCAAATGAAGCAACTGACAAACAACTAATCTCAAAAATATACAAGCAACTCCTACAGCTCAACTCCAGAAAAATAAATGACCCAATCAAAAAATGGGCCAAAGAATAGACATTTCTCCAAAGAAGACATACAGATGGCTAACAAACACATGAAAAGATGCTCAACATCACTCATTATCAGAGAAATGCAAATCAAAACCACTCTGAGGTACCATTTCACGCCAGTCAGAATGGCTGCGATCCAAAAGTCTACAAATAATAAATGCTGGAGAGGGTGTGGAGAAAAGGGAACCCTCTTACACTGTTGGTTCCTTAAAAAACATGTAAAATATCATGTAAGAAACGAGTTGCCAGTCCAGGTTCGATACTCGATACTGGAATGCAAACTAGTACAGCCACTATGGAGAACAGTGTGGAGATTCCTTAAAAAACTGGAAATAGAACTGCCTTATGATCCAGCAATCCCACTGCTGGGCATACACACTGAGGAAACCAGAAGGGAAAGAGACACGTGTACCCCAATGTTCATCGCAGCACTGTTTATAATAGCCAGGACATGGAAGCAACCTAGATGTCCATCAGCAGATGAATGGATAAGAAAGCAGTGGTACATATACACAATGGAGTATTACTCAGCCATTAAAAAGAATGCATTTGAATCAGTTCTAATGAGGTGGATGAAACTGGAGCCTATTATACAG